>NW_010561322.1:0-23039 GCF_000687285.1 Phaethon lepturus | reverse complement strand
CCAACCTAGTGATTCTGTGATTCTGTAATGAAATGATGTTGTACATATTGCAAGAGTCTGGTAAATTCATTTTACTGTAATTCATAAAGAGAATAATAGGCAGGCAACAATGCACTGGGGTGTTTTATTAGGAAATTGAGGGCCATCTTCACTAGTTTTTCCAGATAGCTTTTCTCCTTCCCCCTGTGGTGTTGTTTTTCAGAATTGCATTGCTTTGGTACTATCTCACTTCTGCAAAAGGTAATTTTGTTAACTGTATTCCCGAATGCACTGATGAAGTTATAACTGTTTGGCAAGGGCTTGGAGACAAAGATGCTGTCGTGAAAAATGAGCCTTGTCAACAGAAAACTGATTTGTGATCACAAAATGTGGACAACGTGGTCAATGTTGTATTATCTGTTTGTTTCCCACTTTCAGGTGTATCCACTGTCCCAAGGGAGTTGTTAGATGTCAGGAGCATCTATGGACTCTGTCATCCCTTCTTCACTGTCAAATTATATCAGAGCAAAGACTTTTTTCATCTCTCAGTACTATGGCTTTTGTCCAGTGTAACTGGACAGCCTGGGGCTTTGTGGCTGGCACTCTGGGATTTGGGCACCTAGCTCTTTTTTTGTGCATCTGTAGCTGTCTCTAGCTATGTCTTTCATCTGTGCTTATAAAATGTGAGAAAAGCACAGTCTAGCCTTGAAAGAGATGTTATGAGGAGAAACGTGTTGAAGACTGTGAGTTTTGGGGTAAACAGTCAAGGATTTAATAGATGAAATATGAATTTGCTATAGACTGTTTGTAAAAGAAGGTGTATCTTGTTCCATACTGCCAGTTGTGTGTAATTTTGGCATGTATGTGAAAAGCTGTTGCTCCCAGTGTCTGCTAGGAGATCATATTATTTCCTTCTCTTAACTTGTAATGCGTTTACCCTGCCTGTGATTTATGTAGCCAGGAACAAGAACTGAAGCTCGTACACAGGGGAGGGGATGGGTTCCTTGTATGCCAGAACTGTTAAAAGCTAAATCTTCAGATCTTTAACCCATAGGATAGTGTTTCTAAAGAGGATGCCTTAAACCTGTTTATATTTATTTATTAGTTTCACTACTGTGTTGTTTCTACGCTGTTTAACAGCAGCTGATGTCTTCCCATATTTTTCAAGATCCCACGGTGTTTATTGTAATTGCAATTGTTCTTTTGTTGAGATCAGTGGAGTATCTGGGCTTCTACAGCGAACGGAGACTGCAGATCTATTGTAGCCAATGAGCCATTGGTTTATGCCACTCTAGGAAATTCTGCTTTCTTCTAAACGGCAGCAGCTTATTTGTACTCTCACAGAGTTGGCATTAGTATAGTATCCAGTCTTCTTAAAATGTGCGCTGCTTGTTTTGTTCTAACCCATCTGTTTGAAAAACAAAAAGTTAAATGGGTTACACAGTATGTGTGTTGCTTTGATGACAGATTTGGAATTTCCTGCCTCAGATAAAAGAGCAAGGATTAGCTTTAAAGATGTAATTCCACCTCTGCCATCCAGATCTGATGCTTGGCTTGCAAAAGGGGGAACAATCCTGTTTTTGCAAGGGATTCTAGGAGACCTCTTTTCCAAAGTAGAAAAGCTGCACTCCAGATGCTCAGATGAATTCTCAGGGGTGTCCCTTCTTTTACAGGCAGCTGCTAAGACCGAGGAGGGATGCTGTCTGTCCTTGTTGCCACTGACTGAAGAGTAAGAGGTGACTTCTCAAGTATGTGCTATTTTTGTATAATCTGAGTTTCATTGTATTATCTGAGCTGCACATCCTACAGGTCATTAGGAAGAGTATGTAATATAGGAAGGTTTAACAGAGATGCAGGCAACGAAATGCCCTTTCCCTCATATAGATAGTATCAGACAAAATTTCATAGATTTGCGGATGTTCTCTTGCTACTCAAGTGCCCCGCAAAAGAAACACCACCTGAAAGGTAAAGCAGGCTCCTAAAGCAAACATTACGTTAAACAGGCTAGAAAGGTGAATTCTTCCACTGAGCCCTGACACCTGCCTGCACTCTAACTAAAAAACTTACTTGCCAGACTTTCTCCTGTCGTGCTCTTAGTGCACCATGCAAATACTCGTATGTTTGGGCAACCTGTATCTCTTACATCAGTAGGAGTGTAGCCCTCTAACCTCTGGTAGTAACACCGGCTTCCCTGGGCAATTACTTTGGCCATTTTGTGCTAGAAATGGTCCCTTAGTACTGCGCTAACTTTAAAAAAAGTGTTTTAAATTACTCCAAAGGAAACTTTGAAAGATAACAAGCAGGAGCGAAGGGGACAAAGAGAGAAGAAATAGAAGAACTGTATTAAGACTTCAATTCTCTGTGCTCTGCACGTAATGGAGCCAAAAAACCATAAACCCCCCTTCCCTCTGTAGAAGAAAACATCCTTCAGACTGACTCTCTTGTGCAGCCACTGTAAAGGAAGTTTAAATGATAGAATCATAGAATGGTTTGCTTTGGAAGGGACCTTGAAGATCATCTAGTTCCACCCTCCCTGCCATGGGCAGGGACACCTTCCACTAGACCACGTTGCTCAAAGCCCCATCCAACCCGGCGTTGAACACTTCCAGGGATGGGGCATCCACAACTTCTCTGGGCAACATGTTCCATTGCCTCACCATGCCCATAGTGAAGAATTTCTTCCTTATATCTAATCTAAATTTACTCTTTTTCAGTTTAAAGCCATTACCTAAATATAGCAGCAATAGACTTACTGAAAAAGTTGTGAGCAGGCTCTAATTTCCAACATCCTTGTTCAACTCTGAGGCACCAGAAATGTGCGCCAGTAGAAGTCACTGCAGCTGAGTCCGAACCGGTGTTGATTGTCACTCGTGTAGGTGTTAGTGCTGAACACTTCCCCACCCCCTGAAATGCAGGAGGGCTTTTGCAAAGTTTCGTGTTGTTGCACTCTTTCTGAGATTCCCCTGGTCGAGGGTTTGTGCGATCGGGGGGGAAGCTGTGCTTCCAGGCCAGCACACAGAGCGTGTGGAAGGTCTATTCTCCTGGAGGGGGAGAGCCTTTCTAATCCTTCCTGCTGGGAAGGTGGTTGAGGAAAATAATAAACATGGATCCTATTATACCTTTTTTAAAATAGGAATTTCAGTTAAAGAAATACATGCTTAGGAAATCTTAACAGCTCCATGCACTGCTTAAAACCCGAAACAAATATAAACACTTGCAAAACACTGTTCACAAGCTTTATAAGTCAGAAAATGAAAAAGAAAATGGCATTAAAAACTTAATTAAAAAATGTAATAATTTCACACTGGCATAAGCCAATTCCAATTAGAAAAATAGCCCGTGTCAGAGGGGCAGCACTGAATGCTGTAGGATATCCGAGCCCACAGCTGACAGAGAGTTTCCAATTTAGGGCCAAATTAAGCTCTCCTGCTGGCATGTATCCCCAGGAATTCTTTTCACTTTGTCAGGGTACTTCAGTCTTACCCCCATGTAGCTGAGACCGTAGCTGAGCCCTTAAGAAGCTTTTTGCTACTGAGAATTCTTTCGGAGCCTTATCATTAAGTTCTTTCCTGAATAATGAACAGACAGAGGCAGCAGGGAGAAAAGACTGACAGTCTGAACTTGCTGTTATAAAACAATAAAACATCCTGAAACTCGAGGGTTCTGATTTGTTACAGATACCACTATTTAAGTAAGTCCTTATTGTTTACCTCCAACATTTATATCCGCTAAACATTGGGAATCCAGAAACTCCACACTATTAAGAGGATGAATGGACCCGATTACAAGGTATAGCACTGTGTTATTCATATGGAGGCTTTTCAGAATTGCCTTTCAATAACTTCTTTCCAAGCCTAAATAAAATAGATCTCTACAGCTGGCCATTTGTGTAGCATAGTAGATATGTTACATATGAGCGTGACCTTGAAACACTAGCTTTTACGGGCACGTCTCTTGTGGTTAGCATGATGAATGATGGTATGCTGGCTAATTAAATCAATACATCTCATTAATGTCTTGCAGTTTCTGAATTTCTTGTCACTCTTTAGTCCTGTGGATCACCTTCCATATCTGCTTCCCTCAGATCAACATGCAATTTTCCCCTTCTTCTTTCTCTGCAGAGATACAGCAATCCCAGTACTCTCCATCTGAAAGTATGTTTGAGAAGTATATTTAGTACATCCAATAAGAGAATAGTTGCAAGGTAACCAGCAGCGTGTCCCACTTCCCCATTAAATTTATAAATGGAGGCCCTTCTGCATCTTTTGATCTTCAGTTATAAACTAAACAATGGAAACAACTTTTTTTTGGTTGAACATGTTGTGAATTGTGTTAATGCAATTTAGTGCTGAGAGATGTTGTGTGAAAGAATGTGAAGAATCCTACAAGGATTTTCACTCTCTTGCAGCACTGACAAGGATCTGAGTTAGGATTACAGCAAACAATATTGTCCGTATGCCTATTGTGTGTCTGTCTCTATGCTTCCACATAATACAAAGTCTTTTTCTCTTCCCTTCTTGACGTTTGCCATATATTAAATACCTAATAAAAGAGGTTTAAAACCTTTCCACAAAAATGTTTTTTCCACAAAGATAATAGCCTAAATATCTCCTGGAATACATTAATTCTCTTGGATATTTTTCACTTTTTTTTTTCCAGTAAATTGTGTTTTCAATACCACCTAAAAATAGAAACAAAAATGTTGGTGTTCTGTGTGCTTTTAATTTTTTTTTCTTTCTCTTCTTTTAAATCCTTCTTATTTACATGCTTTTTTATACAGGCAAAGAAAGGGAAGATGAGGGAAGAAGTTTCTCCGAAGTTAAGGAATTTCTCTAGAAAAACTTGGAAGAAGCAGGTTTCTGCAACAGCTAACCAAGCGAGATGAGACAAAAAGAGCAACTGCCAATATTTTAGGCATTTAGGCAACAGCCCATGTCTGGATAGCTTGTTATGATTCAAATGTATGTTTTAATAGGGGAGAAACAACGCCGGTTTGAATGCACTGAATACCAGTAATTCCCAAACAGAGAACTTCCCATCTGTAGGCAAATGCCACCTCTGACTTCGACCCTGTGGAATAAATGCATTTGATCATCACACACTAATGCCTTGACACACGGACGTGCCCTCATCCCTGCCGCATGCCAGGGTGTGGGAACACAGCCTGCCTCCTCCGTCTTGCCTTTCTTGCTTTGTAATGATTTGTAATGCAGAAAGATCCTGGAGTAGAAACTGAGCCAACAACCCTCTCTGCACCCCAACAGCCACTAACTCCGGTCCCCTGAGCTGTGGTGCAAGTTGGAAGGGAAAGATGAGGAATAAGCAACCTGAGCTGTAGACATGTTAGGACGGAGTGCTGCCAGGGCAAAACATTGGGATGATTATACCCACAGCGTCTTGCTCAAAGGCTTGTCTGGGAAGCCTTTTGCAGGTAACTGAAATCTGCTTTCTGCTGAGCCTAGAGCTCTTATGCAGGACTTTTCCTGCCTTCTTTGCACTGTATGTAGTATGTATGTTAGTAAAGGCCCCGGATATAAGAGAATTCCTCAGGTTGTGTTGCTTCATCTGCCTCTAACCTGTCACATCACACCTTGTCCTGCAGGAATCTGGGCTGCATGCAGAAATCCAGCTCATTATCCAGAAGCGATACAACGCAGCTTTCGCCCGTCCTGTTTCTGCAGCTAATAGAGCTGTCAGCTCCGCTGTCATTTGCTTGTCATCCCATCCAGAAGCATATAGAAAGCCTTAAAGGAAACAGGTCATCCCAAGAGCAGACTCTTGAAATAATATTGACCCTTATTCAAATGTACATGCAAAATAGCTTGGACTTTTCACTTCGATTGTTATTTGTACTGGATTTGCCTTTTGTTCCACAGAGAGTTAATGTGGGTTGAAAATACAATATTTTCCAGGAAAATATCTGCTACAGGTGCCAAAGGCTGTTCTGTTGTCAGTGCTTTGTGACATTTTCATGGCATATTTGGAAGAAAAGTTTTCCTCTCTTTCAGTCGCCTTAAGCCCAGCATTACCGTCTCACTCAAGGGATGATAATGACTGCGTTCACTTGTTGCAATAGATGTTTGTGCCAAGGGTGTTTATGAATGTTCTAGTTGATTTTAAGTACAAACTTCAGTGCCTGGAGACACCTTCACATTAAAAGCAATTGAGTCACCATAGCAGGGAAGGAGAGGTTCCGCAGGTAAAGCGGCACTCAATCAAGAAGGTGCTTGTTGGCTAGTAAAGTACAGGGGATGACAGCTGCCCTGACAAAGTGACATTTGCATCTCCAGAGAAGTGAGACTTTCTTAATTTAGCTGGAGAAGTGTCAAGATCGTCTGCTGAGTAACTTAGAAGGAAGTAAGCTTCAAATAGATGGAAGGCAAGAAAGTTTCAGGAGTAAAAATTAAATCTGCTCAGAGTCCCTGGAAAGGAGATTAGTTATAGATGTTGGTGTGGAGGAAAGGTTTCTCTCTAACAAGTGCAGCCTGCAACACATGACACACAGGGAGACAGCATCCCTGACATGTCAGGAGAGCACCTGCAGCAAATGAGCGGGATACTGAATAAAAAGGACCTTTTATACTTCCTCTGGTAAGCAGGCTGAGTATAACCTTCTTTCTTATGCCTTAAAACCCCTCTGTTACTGTGTTGTCTATTTTGGGTGCTGTAAACAAATACTCCCATTTGGAATTTGCTTTACCCCAGCTGGAGTTAAGGTACTTGGTTAAAAACAAGACGTTCCTTGCCGAAGGCTGCTGCAGCCCTAATAGGCAACCGGGGAGGTGGTCTCCTGGGGGTGAGGAGGGGAATTCACCTCTTCCCGCAGCGAGGGATCGCTATGGAGGCTCTTCAGCAGGCTGCTGGTGAGCGTACCCAAATCTCAGTGGTCCTGAGGGACTTTGTCACTCGTGCACTTGCGTCATGCTGTGTTTTTATTCCTCTCTGAAAGAGTCAACCTCCGTGTTAAGGGTGAACTTATCTTTCTCCATTTCTTTCTTTGTTCATGAGCAGCTCCTGGTTTGCTGGAGATGCAAGTAGTTTACTAGCAATCAAGTCAGAACATTTAACATCATACTCCCACTTTTAAGTCATAAAGCAGCAAAGGGAGTTGGTACTGCCATCTCTTAAGCAAGGCGACAAAGGCATAAATGTAATAACGCACACCCCGAAGTATTTACCCCGTTCTTTTCATGCTTCTCTTTTTGTTTTCCCAAGCAAAAAGCAGCACTCCCTAGCAATCATTTTAAGGCTGAGGGCACGCTGAAAGTGAGCTTGACAAACGAAAGTGAGATGTTGCGGCATGTGGGACCGGCAGAGCAGCCCGCTGGAATTATCACGCCCACGCTGTGCACAGCCACACTGGGCTGCATCCCCGGGGGTCGCAGGGATGGGAAAAATGCAGGCAGCCACCTAAGCCGGGGAGCAGGAGGTGCTCAGGAAACAGGCTCCTGCATCTCAACAACTCTGAACCCTTCCCAGAGTTAAGCACTATACCCTTTCTTTTTTTTTGGGGGGGGGGAGGGGAGGGGAAGAGTGGTGAAACTTAATTAAGTGAAACTTAATGAGTGATTCAGAGCATCCACTGCCTGGGGTCCATGGTTGTGGCTTATTAGACAGGCAATGACTAAAATAATTTCAGTGTCCATGACAGGCATCCATAGCAGGACGTTTGAACTCATCCCTAAATCTCTTTGGTAGCTTTGAAATCCTTACAGGACATCCAATTTGTCACTTTTTGGGATTGGGAAAAAAAAATAAACAAGTTTTATGCAAAGAGAAATGTGACAGAACTATGAAGGAACATCTTTTTGTTGTCTGTTCACTGAGCCCAAAAATATTAATATGCTCAAGGGTAATAAATGCTACCAAGTTACTTTGAAGATGGTAACTGAGCCCATTGAGAATTTTTGATTCCTTTGAATCCTTTTGATTCCAGTTACCTTGTTTCTTACACTTACAGGACTTATTCCTAACAAGTTTATCCAAAATTACATGGTAGCACCCAAACATTCCACTTTTTTTCTTGACTGCAGCTGCCCATTCTGCATCAAGGCACACTCCTGTTTGTTATTAAATCAATGCTTATTCTATTTCCTCATTGTTTGTTCTGTTTCTTTTAAGATTCTGCAGTTGAAACAATAATACTTCATTAGCACTGGTATTAAGGGGAAATTGCCAGTTCTAAAATTATCAGTACTGAAGCAGTATAACCTCTCCTGCTTCAGGACATTTATCTTGGGATCGAGCAAATAAGTTGCTCTGGAACAGCCAAATTTAGGATTTTGGGAATTTCCTTTTGAAGCAGCTTGCTCTGGCTACTGTTGGAAACAAGACAGATGACAGTCCTCATGCAACATAATAAAGTTTGTGTTCCTTACCAAAAAGAGCTCACCCTCCAAAATAAACATTGGCCAAGGAAACTTGGGGACTCTGTGTATTTGTGCACTTGCTTCACTGCAGCTTAGTGTATATAAAACTATGCAAGAGCTACATAGTAGGTTTCATTCATGTTAGATAGTGAGACATGGGCTGCTACTGCCTGTATATTTAGGCTTAAAGTATGTGTTAGAAATACAGAAGGTCTGGAGCGTAAGAGAGTCAAGTTCTGTTTATTTTTGGTAAGGTGACTCCAAATCATATTAGGAGCTGGGGAAACATCATCAGCTCCTGAGGCAGTCACAATAACGACAGCTTTATCAGCAGTCGTTCACCATTTTAAAGAACAAAGGTTAATAAACAGGAGATAGAATATTTATTCTAATATGGGTCCCTGGGGTACTAAGTCATCTTTAATGAGAAATGAGGTAATTACCAGTTCTGTCACCTTTCGTCTCTCAAATACACTTGAAACTGTTTAATATGAGGCCCGTGTTGTTCAATGGAGAATAAAGACTTAGAAATTATTGTAAAGCATCGTGATAACACTATATTAAAGTAAATACAGTGAAGCCTGGATATCAAACTATATGTTTAAAAGCAACTTAAACATTTTTCTTAAATCAGAATGGGATGAGATGTCAGGACAAAAAACTACACCAGTTGTCCTGGTCTGTCATCACCCTAAACATTATAAACTACTCAGCTCCTCAAATTAGAGATATTTTGGGTTTGAAATGGAAAACATAGTGAAAGAATTGGACGGTGACAAATTTTGGAAGAACAAATTTCTAAGTTTGCATCACTTGCCTTACATCCAGAAAGTTTGTGGAGAGCGATACGAGATTAGCTAGGATGAAGAAAAAAAACCCACAAAGGTTATGTGCATGAGGAAAGAACAAGGAACGGCTGCCGCAATTAAAGAAAATCCACGCGGCCAGACTTCTGGAAGACTGTAAGCCTCATTTTCCTTTGCTTTGCTGTATTTGCTGGGTCAAAGATTCTTGAAATGGATTTAACTGCCTGTCCCTTTTTGCAATGTCAGAGCGGTGGAAAGGAGACGCAATGTAGATGAGAACCACGTTCTGCAGAATTAGGTTACGGAAAGATAATTACACAAACAGCCTTCATCCACATGCTGCGCAGTGCAGGCAGGGTTTAAATGGTTCAAGTTACACGAATTGGAATAAATAGTTGCTGTCAGGTCACTGGTGGGCTGGGGACACGGCCTTCTGGAGGAGAGTCTCCTCCAGCCATCTCTGCACCAGGTGCTGCCTGGAGAGAGCCCGAGCAGCAGTGGTGGACGGGTTTGCCGGCACCCGGCTGCTCGCCATGGCAGGGCTTGGGGAGCAGCTGAGGGGGGACTCCAGGCTGGACCCCAGCTTTGGCTGCAGTCATGGCCTTCCCCTGCAGGTGAGGTGGGTCAGAGGCATGAAGATGACACAAAACAGGGCGGAACGGCTGATACACCAGAGGGCTGTGCTGGTGTTTGGAGACACCTGGGCAGGCTGGAGAAATAGGCTGACAGACACATCATGAAGTTCAACACAGGAAAGTGCAAAGTCGTGCCCTCGGGGAGGAACAACCCCATGCATCAGGACAGGCTGGGGCTGCCCAGATGGAAAGCAGCTTGGCAGAAAAGGACTTAAGAGTCTTGGTGGACACCAAGTTGTCCATGAGCCAGCAACTTACATTTGCCACCGAGAAGGCTAACGGTATCCTGTGCTGCATTAGGAGGAGCATAGCCAGCAGGTGGAGGGAGCTTCCCCTCATCACTGGTGAGACATCTCCACAATGCTGTGTCCAGTTCTGGGTTCTCCAGTGCAAAAGAGACATGGACATACTGGAGAGAGTCCACCAAAGGGCCACAAAGGTGATGAAGGGACCAGAGCACCTCTTTGATGAGGAAAGTCTGAGAGAGCTGGGACTGTTCCGCCTGGAGAAGAGAAGGCTCAGGGGGATCTTATCAAAGGGTATAAATACCTGCAGGGAGGGTGCAAAGAGGACAGAGCCAGGCTCTTTTCAGTGGTGCCCAGTGACAGGACAAGAGGGGATGGGCACAGGCTGAAACACAGGAGGCTCTGTCTGATCATCAGGAAATACACGTTTTTACTGTGAGGGTGACCGAGCACTGGCACAGGTTGCCCAGGGAGGTTGTGGAGCCTCCATTCTTGGAGACATTTAGAAGCAGTCTGGACACAGTCCTGGGCAAAAGGCTCTAGGATGAGATGACCTCCGAGAGGTCCCTTCCAACCCCAACCACTCTGTGATTCTGTGAGGACAGCCAATTACTGTTGGAGTAACAGGATTGTGGGCCTTTATCTCCCAGGCAAAACCAGAACTCTTCACCTTAAAGACATTATACTCAGCAGGACAAACTCTTTGTGGTTATGTTTGCTCAGACTGTAAAATGCTGAGGGCAGAGATGCCCAAAGTGGAGTGCAGGGGCAACAGTGCTGGTGGGACAGCCAGTGGGTGCAGAGGGCCAAAGAGGTGGGGGAGAAACAGGACAAATAACATCCAGATGAGGAATGGCTGAGTTCCAGTGGCTGTTTGTCTGAAGGTAGGGAGGAAAGGTAACGAGCAAAGGTGGGATGACGTGCAGGCTCCTTTCTTTGGAAGAGGAGTAAACATGACTGTGACAAGAAGCTGTGAAAATGTTTTGGGTGGCAACAGCAGGAGGAAGGTCTGGTGGACTTGCTGTAACTTGTCACTGGTCGGCACTGCCCCCTTTGCAAAGGCATTGTGGGGATCGGCACCTTTCTAAGCCCTCATGTCTAGTCCTGGCCCAAGGGAAGGAGTCTTACAAAGGGAGCAATGACGACAAGAGCACTCTGAAAATTCACATGTACATTCACAAAGAAGTTGTGTGCATTTCCAACCTCCCCTGCTCTTGTCCCTGTAAACATTTATTTAGCTTAAAAAAAATCACTGGCCAATGGCTGATAGTGCTGTTCGCAGTTGCTAAACCAGCTCCAGGCTTGGTTCATTACAGAGTAACGATGGCCTTGCATCTTCTTGTTTGCTATTCAATAATTGTCCTCTTGAGTGAAAGTGTCTATTGACCTGAAAAAAAAATAATTGTGTCTCCCTTCAACTTTCAATTTTTTTAAAAGCTTTTCTCCCTTGAAGTGGCTTTCTCCAATAGTGATTGTATTTGTTATAGATTTCCCTGGCAACATAACAGTATGTAAATAGGGATTTTTACTAATTCTTTCCGCTTCAGTTCTAATATACAGTAGTAATTTTAAACAGCAACAGCCACCATCTAGTTTTCCCTTCAGTGTAAAGGTGAAAGAGCTCCTCAGCATCGCTAGTGCAAAGGATGTGTCTCTCAGCTTGTCTGCATCACAACTTCTCAGTAGTTCCCTGTTCACATTTACTAAACAGGGAGAAACAGCATCTCCCTTCCATTCAGGTGCTGAGGCAGCCGCAATGGGTTGGCACCCACTTTCAGTCTGTCGTGGTTTAGTCCCAGCCGGCAACTAACCCCACGCAGCCGCTCGCTCACGGTGGGATGGGGAGAGAATCAGAAGAGTGGGGAAACTCATGGGTTGAGATAAGACAGTTTAACAGGTAAAGCAAAAGCCGTGCACACAAGCAAAGCAGAACAAGGAATCCATTCCCCACTCCCCATGGACAGGCAGGTGTTCAGCCATCTCCAGGGAAGCAGGGCTCCAGCACGCGTAACGGTCACTTGGGAAGACAGGCGCCATCACTCCCAACGTCCCTCCACCCCCTCCTTCTTTGTCTCAGCTCTATATACCGAGCATGATGCCATATGGTATGGAAGATCCCTTTGGCCAGCCTGGGTCAGCTGTCCTGGCTGTGTCCCCTCCCAGCTCCCCGGGCACCCCCAGCCTGCTCGCTGGCAGCCCAGCACAAGAAGCTGGACTGTCC
The DNA here is from genome assembly GCF_000687285.1 of Phaethon lepturus. Classification (NCBI taxonomy): domain Eukaryota; kingdom Metazoa; phylum Chordata; class Aves; order Phaethontiformes; family Phaethontidae; genus Phaethon; species Phaethon lepturus. The sequence goes on along the minus strand of NW_010561322.1, from coordinate 10,784 downwards.
TTGACTGCTCAGCAACAACCCAAAACATCAGCACATTATCAACAGTTTCTCATCCCAAATCCAAAACACAGCCTCACGCGAGCTTCTGTGAAGAAAATTAACTCTATCCTGGCTGAAACCAGGACACAGTCTCACCCATGCAGAGAGTTTTTGGAAGTGCTAGCACGGGTAAATCAACTTAAAGACACTGAGAACTTGCAGACTGTAATAAACCAACACACTTTTCTTTCCGATTTGAAGGTTTGGAAAGCTCCCAAGCCATGGAACATATGGGAGTGTATTGCTCCTTCCCTCCTCGTGATGCACGAGCTAGGGCGTAATTGGGGGGTTCAGTTCCAGGTGGCCAGGCAAATGCCACAGCAAACTCTCAGCTAACTTCTTTATTTGATACCATCTCCATACTGAAAGATCAGCAGGTTTATTTAAAACTGTGCCGTATAATTCTGTACAACTAACTACTGTTATCGGTGTCTGATCCCTTACAAAAACTGCATATAGCAGCTCTGAGTGTAATTTGATGTGGTAGGTTTATTACCTTAATAGGCAGGACAAAATGTTCAAGACCACTCCATGCAAAATCAACTGTTTTGTTACATTTAATTAATTCAGGTTCATGTGATTTTAGTGCAGCATAAAAAGTTAGATGTTGAGAAACGGAGAACATAAAAATAAAATGAAAATCACATTTTTCTCTAAACCTGATGTTTTCAGTTTTGTTTAAAAGACTAGAAATAGCTTCTGTTAAGAACAATGAGTTACTAACTAAGCTAACAGCACAGCATAGGGTCAAGTTATTTTTTAAAATGTGCAGTATGGTCACTTGGTGCAGGAACTTAAATATTTAGCTTAAAATTCCAGCATATGCTTTTTCCACATGGAAGGCCACTGTAAACAGTCCCAATTACTGCTAATTGATTTAAACCTCAGAACTCAGTAGGAAATCACAGATGTTAACTGCTCAGTGATGCACTAAAACTTCCTCAGTTTCTCACAAAAGATTCGGTGTAATTGCAAGATATCTTTTTGAGGCCCAGGGATTATATAAATCTGTTCCAGTGAGAGCTGTTCCATGAAAAGCATTGATGTTAGGCTTGTAAGGCTGTTAAGGAAAATAATTTTATATCTGTTTCGGGACCTTGACCCTATAGAAAACTGAAGAAAATGTCTAATGTTCTTGTACTGCAAAGAAAAGAGAAACTCCCTCATTCATGGATTCCCATGAAGGATTTCAGAACCCTTTAAAAAAAAAAGCTGGCCGTTTTCTTGAAAAGCTGAAAAAAGATGTGGCAGAAAGACTTGAAAAAATCCAGTCAGCAGAAAATAGGTCTCCTGAACTGATATGCAACACTGAAGCTTAAGCTATAGGACAGAGAATAGAAGGAAAATGTTCCAGAAGTCTTTGATTAAAAAACCATAAAGGTTGTCTATGGACTATCTGGGAGCCTGAAGTTAAACAACGGACATGAGTGCATAAGCAGGATGCAATAAGCACTTAAATGTAAATGAAGGCAAGCTTCAGCAACCAAATTGCTTCTAGAATTAAAATGACCCTGTTCCCCGCCTCATCCATAGAAACTACCTACAGACGCTTTCTGCTGGCTAACCTTCATCTTAATTTCCTTTTCTGTGGCAGTTATGATGACACTCTCTCTAGCAGAAGTCATTTTTCTGAACATTAAAGGAACATTTTTTTCTAAAACTCATAGAGCTAGTAATATAAATTCTTTAATATCATTAGGAATTCAATAACATCCCAAGCTGATGGTGAATCTCGCAGCAAGATGAAGTGTTGCAGATCAATTACTGGCAGGTTTCCCAGCAGGTGAGTCGGGAGCTCAGCTTGTGTGATTTAAAGCCCGAGGGCATCTCTGGGCTGCAGTTTATTTTTTGCTGGGGATCTGGGATCTCAAGGGTTGGTGGCTCTAGCACAGCACAGACTAAGAGCAATAGCTTGCTGAAGAAAGCGAGCTGCATAAAACTCTGAATTAGAAATCAGGAGAATTGGGATCCGCTTTGTGACTGACATTTTCCCATGCCTCTGCATGACATTTGTAAAATAAAAGCATTATTTGTCCCTGTGAAGCCTTCTGAAATCCCATCAGAAAGTGCTGTATGTCAGGAACATGGCGCCGCTGTGGGTCCCAGGCATGGCTCAGCCCAGAAGAAGACAGAGGGAGAATCCCTTTCCTAGACAGTGCTCTTCGAGACAGTCATACCAGCACAAAGAGAATGAAAATGGTCACCCCTCTGCAGCTGAGGTTATGTTTATGTTGCTGCAAGCTGGTATGTCTGACAGAGGTACCTGTCCCCGGGTGCACCGGCCAGAAATATATGGCTTAACGGGCAGAACAACCATGTGAAAAAATGCACTCTGGCCCCAGGTGAAGAGGACAATGCCCAGTTACACTGGCAGGATTAGGAGATCCTCTCTGCCTACAACTACCTGCCAGCCCATTCCAGGACACAAAGCTTACCCTGCCTCTCCTTCCCACTCTGTCCTCTCTAAAACCCAATGAGACAGTAGCAAAACATCAGTTAGTGATCATCACCCTGGACCTACAGGGTCACATAGGTTGGAGAGCACTGCTAGGGTCATCTAGATCCAAGGTGCCACTCAAGACTGGGCCAACATCCACCAGGTACCTCAGCCTGGCTGGGGGACAGCCTTTGTACAGTGGGAGCACAGGCAAGGACCATTAACAATGTCAGTGTCCTCCTCTGGCTTGCTCCTCACCATTTGTTCCTTCTTGGCAAGCCTGCTAGTGGTTTGGGCAAGGCCTCTGGTTTACTCTACAGCCTTTTCCAAAGATGTTGCCTGGACTGGAAGACTTCCTCAGCCTCCATCTGTACTGTGCTCTAGTACTTGTCTACATTTTATATTGTGTCTTTCTTATATTTTTAGGTATGCAAACTGAAAAAGATCCATTGTGTGTGTTGTCTTCCTATCCATGCTCTTCAAAATACAGATAAGAAGCCAAAGATGGACAATATTTACACTGGGAATAACAACCCGAGAATCAGGAGTAACATATTTCCCTGTGTTGTTGTGCATACATTTTGGAAATGTTATCCTGCTGCTCATTTAATGAGATTGTACTGGGGAAAAAAGGAGAAGGACGCAGGCGTGGCAAATGTGTCTAGCAAACCTTTAAATGCCTGAGTGGTGATGATAATGTGAGCATGGGTTTATTGCTCTGCATTTTAGAAATACGTTTAAAAAACTTCCAATCTTGCTAGGCATTTATTTGCATACAGGCAGTTCTGCCTCTCCTTTCTGTAATTTTATTGCCACTGTAATAGAGATTTTGGAAATCAAATGCATTCTACTTGTCGTGGTTTAGCCCCAGCAAGAAACTAAGCACCACACAGCCGCTCGCTTACCTCCCCCCAGGAAGGATAGGGGAGAGAGTTGGAAAAAAACCTCACCTCATGGTCTGAGATAAAATCAGTTTAATAGGACAGCAAAGGAAGAGGAAACAACAATGATAACACTAATAATATTACTGATAAAGGAATATACAAAACCAAGTGATTTGTATATATGCAACAATTGCTCACCACCCAGTGATCAATCGCCCGTCCCTGAGCAGCGATTCCTGCCCCGCAGCCAACGCCAGTTTCTGTACTGGGCATGACGTTACATGGTATGGAACATCCCTTTGGCCAGTCCGGGTCAGCTGTCCTGCTGTGCCCCCTCCCAGCTTCTTGTACACCTCCCCGCTGACAGACCATGGGAAGCTGAAAAGTCCTTGACTGAGTAAAAGCATTACAACTACTTAGCAACAGCCAAAAACATCGGTGTGTTATCAACATTATTCTCATACCAAATCCAAAACACAGCACTAGACCAGCCATCAGGAAAAAAAAGCAACTCTATCCCCCCAAAACCAGGACACTGCCATACTTCAAGGCTCTGCCTATGCTAGTGGGTGATACCTGATTTATGAAAAGAAGGCACTATTTGCCCCACCCTCTGTGTATCTGATTGATAGAAAAATACAGTACGTTGAGATTAATATATCCATTCCTCGTACATGTGGGTGCATATGAGGGAGGTGCAGATTTCAGTCTGATAGATGTTTCTTATGTAAGCTTGGAACATATTGTTGCTTTTTTTTTCATGTTTACCCCTTCAGTCTCGTGCTAGATGCTGCTCGCGGGATGGTAGGTTTATTGGCCATTGAGACTCCCTTGAGATTGTTCCAGTTGTGTCTTAGTCCTTTGAACTTGACTATCATTCCTGCCTTCTTCAAATTAAACAGCTGATGGGAAAGGAGGTGTTAGCCTCTTCTTCTCCACTGAATTGGCTACTGTCATTACACCGCTTTCTTTCAGACTCCCCACCAGCCCTAGCACCCGTTTTTTGGAAAACGACTTTTTAATCAGTATCGTTTCACTAACTGGAGGTATTACTCTTAGGAGCAGCTCAGATCCCATTATTTTTGTAAGTTATATGTCAATATTAATTTGAAAGTGGCACCTGAGGTCAGATTTCTGCCCCGCAACGTTCCCACCCCCCATTCTCTGTATCTAGGTATTGAGATGTCCTCTATGGAAAACCCCTGGTGTTCTGGATTTAAATTGGTGTATGAGGAGGGAAGGCTTTTGTGTTCTATCCTTGCCAGCCTCCTCTGGAAGCAGCAATACTTGGTGCTGACCAGCACCCTAAGAGACGATTCTTTCCTCAATCTGTTTTTGGTTGCCAGACAGTACTGTATATAATTTTATTACCCGTTTTGCCTTAAGTCAAACTCTGATTGCCTGGTTTGAAATGTTATTGTGTGGTTTCTGAAACAGTTATTTTTGTCAAATCATGTTTAAGCATTGGATGTAGAGCTGAACAAGCTGCAAAGAGAATGTTACGTTGCTAAGAAATTAAGAAGGACATTGATGGAAGATAACGTCTCAGAAAACTGGATAGACTGAAAAATAACCTTGCTACATCTGGATACTGGTTTTGTCATGGCATTAGATAGCTATTACAGAACTGTATGCTGTCTTTCCTGCTGTGAAACAAGAGGTGAGAGAAACAAATTTTTAGTCATTTTTACATTTCATTAACAAATGGTCTTGCTTGAAAATGCAGTTCTCTAGATTTTGGCAGTAGCGGGATGCCTGTAGACAGGAGCATAAGTCTACTCTCAGTGATTCGTGAGGCTGGATATTAAACCTGCAAAATTCTAAATGTACCTGGCCATGTACTGTAAGATGAGAGCGCTGGTAATGATATTGGTCAAAATAGTCTCCATGAGACACATACAATTCCATGGTCATGTAGCAAACTGCAGCCTCCTATCGTCAGACTCGTTTACTGTCTTCCAGATGATCCCCATACTCATGAAAAAGTAAGATCTAGCTTATTTTCAAGCTGCTGTAGCTCCTCAGGACTTGCAACAATAAAGACATATTATTCCCAACCCCAAGAATAATTTTAATCTACCCTTAAGATACCAGCAACTGAAAGTAATCTTGTAAACTTTATTATACACCTTTCCTTCTTCCAAATTACTTGTGAAGAAAGCAGTTATTGCAAGCAGGGGGTGAGAACTGGCGTGTTGATGTCCCCCGGTGCATGACCCTGGGTGGGCCAGTGCCATGCCCAGGGTGCTGCTGCCTTCTGGTGGGGGGGGATGTGGCATGTGAGGAGTTTGCCCACAGATGCTGCTCTTCTGAGGACGTTTCTAATATTAGACTTGAGTTATTTATCTCTGCTCTCCCCAGAGTCAGGAAAAAAACCTACTGAAAGAAGCCAACGAGGAAAGTAAGGCAAAATGTAAAGAACTGATTTGTGTTTGTTGTTAAAGAGCGTTGCGAAATGCTTGCTGTGCAGCTTAGATCATCCACGGGATAGTGATGAAAATCACACTGGCATGGGTGTTATGCAGCATTTGTGTCTCTCTTTTGCTCTTAAAGTGAGCAGATTTGGGTTATAGAGAAATATATGTGATTCTGAGGCATTGTGCTAACTGAATTTCTCCCCAGATGCGTACAAGAGTAATGGAATAGATCCCTCAGGCAAACTTGCGTCATCCAGTGATGAAAAGGACAAGGAAAGTTCAGATACATGCTACCAATCCAAAAGCAGAAGTCCATGAAAGGCCACTGAAAGCAGGAACGGTGTTTACTTAAAACATTATAATTAAACATTAAAAGTTATTTTTTAGGCTCAGGTAACTGCAGTGGGTTCCCTTCTTGCCACTGGCCCTGCATCAGCACATTGCCACAGGTAACAGCGTGCTCAAGCAGACGTGCAATGAAACCACAGTGGGATCTTGCAAGACCTCAATCGGACCTGCGCAGTTCAGTGCTTCCAGCCTTGAGGCCACCGTGTAAGGATGCAGAGGACATCACGGCTCACGTTTCTGTCCAGGCTGTTAAGTCCCTGCTGTTGTTGCTGGTCACATACAGACAGGGCTGCATGTGATACTGATACTGCGTAACGTACATCAGAAACCTTTGTTGTTTTAGTGCTAATACATCAGAAACCTCCCTAACTTTTGACTAAGCTTTGGTTGGTGTTGATATAATTAGGCTGGAGTCAGCGGACAATACCCTCTCTAATAGTTCAGGCATGAGGGAATAAACCTTTCTGGGACTGCGAAGGGACTTTCTTGCACTTTGGGTCCAAGGCTGTGGTTGCGTGGCACAGTAAGTCTGGCTCCTGATACTGGACCCAAAATGATGCAGTGAGTTGACGTGGTATGAAGTCATCCTGTGATTTCAGATTTGTTCCAGAAAAGTTTAGTGGGCTGACTTTGTACTGAGAAGCTTTACACAACATCAGGTTTCAGCTGTCCTCTGCAGCCAGTGCTTCTGGATGCATAAAGCTGGAATAAATTCACTGCTGGTCATGGAGGTTATTCAACAGAAATATGACCATCTGCCTCTGCCTTCTGTGGATCATATTTGTACTGCTGAGTAACCTGATTGATAAGCACTAGTGGTAACAGGACTATGGTCTCAGAGGTATGAGCCTGAGATTAAAAAATGTCTTGAAATGGTTAGGTTTTCCCCTTAGCAGTAGCTTTACTACCTATTGTTTCAGATATCCACTTGCAAAGGGGCAAGGGGTGGAGGGGGAGCGTTAAAAACTAAAGGGAAGAAGTTAAGCCAGCTTTCTGCTGCATGGTTATCTTGTATATTTGTGAGAAAATGATGCCTTGTACTTTCCTCTCTTCTCCCTAATACAGAGCTAAATCATTAAGACTCCGCTAATAAAGTCCGTTTGGGTTGTCTGCGCAATTTCCTATGCATTTAACAAAGGAATAAATTCAATCAAGCGCCCATCGGTTAGCTGACCAACGTCATCTGGAAGCAAAAGGAAGTGACGGTGTTTTGCTCAAAAGCAACCATGGATTTTAAAACATTGCTGAAAGTGTGGTATTTTAGAGTGCTCTTTTTTCTGCCCTCTACCAATCTTTAACAAGAGCTGAACAGACACTTGTCACCGTCCTGCTGACTGTTACCTACCTCTAATTCTTACAGAGCACTGTAATTAATAATGCTGCATTAAGCGTGATTCATCACCACTCTCCCTAGTTCACCCACAGCAGTCCTGCTCGTGTCAACAAAACTTCAAGAAAAGCATTGCCTGTTTCCCCGAAGGGGACTGATAGCTCTGTTCCTTGTAGCACGACTCTGTTTTTCTAAATAAGATTTTATCTACAGCTATTTCAGCTTTCTTTCTGCTCCTTTATGTTGGTTTAAGTTTAAGATTATAATAAGAACTTTGCAGTAGTTTTTTCTGTTAGGGTTGTTACTAGGACAAAGATAAAATACTTGTGGGTCTTTTAAAAAGGACTATCCCAAGTTTGCAAATCTTTATGATGTGCTTTACCTAATGCCAAGGGGAGGAAAAGGAACACCAGACAATGTGATGCTGCAAAGCTCAGTCTAATTTAGTGGGCCAAGCAAGGGACAGGCTCTGCCAGAAACAGCTTTTCACATGCTCAGACACCCCCATCAACTGAGACCTGCCCCTCTCATCTCTCTGATGACTTAGTGATGCTCGTTCCAGCGGGTCCCAGTGGCAAGCTTTGGGCAGTGGCTTGGCTCCAGCGCGTGACGGTGCCAGCTCAGATGCTATGTGGTGTGGGATGTCCGTGTGACAGTGCTGCCCTTGTCACCAGTCCCGAGGGTCATTATAGCCATGTGTCAGCGCTGGTCACCAGTTCCTCTGGCCATGACGACATCCCGCTAGACCTCTCCAGCGGTTTCAAGCATGCTCTCCCCCCAGGTGCTGTTCCATGGCTCACATAAGGCTCACGCCATGGTTTGCATTGCCCTGCTGGCTGCGGCTCACCACACTCAGCCCCTTTGCGCCTTGCCCAGCTCTTGGCCCAGGTGACTCCATGATACTCCCGTGTCACCTAATATTGTGGAGAGGAACTTCCTGCAGTTAAGCTTTGCATCTTTTGGGAACCTGGGCCTAAATCTCCCCTTTTTGATTAAATACAGAACTGATGAAGCATAAATATATATATGTTATTACTGTCTGTTGTATTACAACAGACCAGACCAGAAGACTCACTAATAATGAAGACAAGCAAATAACTCCTTTTTTGTTCTCTCTGACACATTGCCTTTTCATTTCCCTTGTCTCAGTTGCAGGGTCTCCTTCTGCTCAACTGGATGAGTGCAAGGGCCTCACAGTTTCTGGGGCAGAATACCCATACTCCAGCTACCACCCCGGACAGACATGGGCTCAGTTGTCCAGGTGGAGCCCAGGGCATGACTGGCCACCTGGGTCCTCATGGGCCTGTCCCTGGCATCTACCAAAAGCGCTTCTAAACTCAGAAACTTGTGATGGCTGGTCCTGGGAGTACATAAGACTGCTCTGTCCATTGACCTAAAAGAGAAAGCACATGAATTATGTTTGTGTAAAAAAAAAAATGAAAGGAGAAACAACTGAGAAAGGGCTTCAGAAAGAAATGCCTTTTCTCTACTGTGTTTGAGGAGCAGGTGGCTGCAAATGATAATTGTCCTCTATTTAGGAACGATAAATTAAAGCAGAGTGAAAGAAAGGGAGTGATATTCCCAAAGACCTAGCTGATCATTTATAAGGGCTTGTAATCGTTGTAATTAAATGCATATTAGAAATCTATAACTACAATATGAAGCTGACTTAAAATGACAGTTACTTTCTTGCATCATGTACCTCTTCCTAACGATGACTTGTATCTGACAAAGTTGAATTAATAATGTTTGTATTTGAATGTACTCAGTGCATGCTTGCTGCATGAACCTGTCAGATCTGGAAGTGACATCCTTTTCAAGAATATCTCCAGACCTTAAAAGGACACTGGGGCTTTTGAGTCAGGAAAATACTGAGTAAATTCATATATTACATTGTCAAAATCTGTGGGTGCAGGATTATCCACAGCAGAAGCAGATAAGGAAATATAAATTTTAGCTGTCCCTGTGTGCCTGCAATGTTAAAGAGCAACTTTCTGAGTTTCAGAGCAAGGGTGATCACATCCCCTTTAGGAAGTGACTGATGTCATGTGGCACAGTCCCTTCAAAATTTTATTACATAGCAAAGCCTTGTTTCCCTTAATGAGATTTCTAATTTACTGCAGAGTATTTACTGAATTAAAACCTAGAATTTTGCACAGCTAAGGACCTCAAAATGGAGAACTGGGAACCTGGATCCCCAAGAAGAGCAGCAGTCCCTGAAAGAGCAGCAGTAGAATTTCTTGCTTGTGAAAACTAGTCTTAAATCTTCCAATCAATGGTTCCCGTTAGCAGCTGCTCAATGGTAAATTATGTTCTCACTTGTAGGTCTCTCCTGTTTCCGTATGTGTGTGCGTGTCTGAGTGCCTGCCTTCCTCCTCGCATCAGAGACACCCAGAGAAGGTCTGGGAGGACAGTAAAAGAGAAAACGCTGCCCTCCCAGCGCCCTATGTCTCACGTGCATGTGTCCGTTGGCATCTGCCTACTTAGGATATGGAGGAGAAGTGGGGAAGTTGCACCCTGTGAACACTCTGAGAGCCAAATCGTACCTCAAACATCTCAAACACACTGCCAAATTCACGTCTGCTGTCACAGCTGATTACAGCTGCTAAGGAGCCTAGCCCGTCCCCGAATCTGTGTTTTGTGATGTGCTCTGCATTGTCTGCTTTTCTCTGAAAAAGATCATTTCAAATGTGAATTTGGAATGCGAGTACTTTTGGGACTTGCAACTTCTAATTGCTCGAAATGTGGTACTATGCTGTGTGATGGGAAAAGAATGGGCTCTGCCTTACGTAAGAACGATTTTTTTGCAATGCTTGGATCAGAAGGAATGTGCTGGGTTAAAACATGCTGTGTGTTAGTTGGAAATACGGGCCAGTTTAGTGCTCTGAGGAAAAAAGCTAAGTAAGAAAAATGTGGTGTACTTCTGGAGGCCTTCCAGCAACTGGCAGAAAGAAAACTGAATCAATATTTCAGCTGTGAAAATGAAGAAGGTTTCTAATCACTAAAGCCCAAATCCTGCTCAAGTGCTTTGCTTAATAACAACTGTGTTAAAACTCAAAATACATTTAAATGGTTTGCTGGCATGCTTGACTGAACTGGAATAAGAGGAGAGCAGAGGTCAGGCAGGGCTTGAGTCTCATTTTGGAAACTTTGGGCTAGATGGGAAGTCTAAGTCTGAGAGATTTGGAACGCAAACATCCAAACAAAAATTTTTTGCACGGGTTGAGTCATGGCTAACAGTCAAACTCCCACCCGGCTGCTCACTCCAGCCCCTCCACACAGAATCACAGAATCATTAAAAGATTGGAAAAGACCTTTAAGATCATCAA
>NW_010561321.1:0-15356 GCF_000687285.1 Phaethon lepturus | reverse complement strand
AAGGTCCTTTCCAACCTTGTGATTCTGTGATGTATGCTGCTTCTGAATGCAACTTTCTGCTAGCTGAAAGTTGTGCATGCATCTTGAATTGCGTAGCATAAGACGAGGGTTCTGTTTAAATGCATCATCTACAAACCTTGCTTTTTGTGAATTACTAGATTTAACGTTGACCTATTTTCTTTTTTAATGTAATTTCATGTGTTGATGAAATTAGCCAGCATACTACTGCACCTGTAAAATTAACTATTTAAACTGCAAATATCATTGCAGTGATAAATGTTGGCATTTAGTGGCTGTCTGGTTATTCTATGATACAACCGACTAAGAATCTGAATTTCTGTCTCTACTTGAAAGGGACCTATAAGGATCATCAAGTCCAACTCCCTGCTCCTTGCAGGACTACCTAAAACTAAACCATATGACTAAGAGCATTGTTCAGATGCTTCTTGAACTCTTGACAGGCTTGGTGCCCCACTTCCTTGGGGAGCCTGTTCCAGTGAAGAACCTTTTCCTAATGTCCAATCTGAACTTCTGCTGATGCAGCTTCATTCCATTTCCTTGTGTTCTATCGCAGATCACCAGAGAGTGGAGATCAGCACCTCCTCATCTGCTGCCCCTCTTGAGAAAGTTGTAGACTGCAATGAGGTCACCCCTTAGTGTTATCTTCTCTAAGCTAAACAAACCACGTGACCTCAAGCTGCTCCTCATAAGTCTTGCCCTCAAGACCTTTCACCATCTTGGTTGCCCTCTTCTGGACACACTCTAATAGTTTGATATCTATCTTATATTGAGGCACCCAAAACTGCACACAGTACTTGAGGTAGGGCCGCACCAGTGGGGTGTAGAGTGGAACAATCACCTCCATTGACCAGCTAGCTGGTGCTGTGCTTGATGCACCCCAGGACATGGTTGGCCTTTTTGGCTGCCAGGTAACACTCTTGACTAACTTGCCATCAACCCAAAGCCCCAGATCTCTTTCTGCAGGACTGCTCTCCAGCCTCTCATCCCCCAGTTTGTGCATATAACCAGGATTACCCTGTCCCAGGTGGAGAACACCGCATTAGCTTTTGTTAAATTTCTGGTGATAGCCTAGCTGTCTAGTCTATCCAGATCTCTGTAGGGCCTCTCTAGTCTTGAGGGAGTCTACAGCTCCTCCTAATTTTGTATCATCGGCAAACTTACTTAATGTACATATTTGACTCCTGCATCCAGATCATTTATAAAAACATTAAAGAGCACTGGCCCTAAAACTGAGCCCTGAGGAACCACACTGGTGATTGGCTGCTAGCCTGATGTAACCCCATTTACTATAACTCTTTGAGCCTGACCTCTCAGCCAGTTGCTCACCCAAGATATTATGGCCTTGTCTAGCTGTATGCTGGGTGTTTTGTCCAGAAGGATACTGTGAGAGACAGTAACAAAAGCTTTGCTAAAATCCAAAAAAACCCGCATCTACTGGCTTCCCTTGGTAAACTAGATGGGTGACCTTGTTGTAAAAGGAAATTAAGCTAACTAAACAGGACTTTCCCCTTGTGAACCCATGCTGGCTATGATCAGTGACTGCATTGTCTCTCAAGTGGTTTACAATAGTTCCCAGAATAACCTTCTGCATAATTTTACCTGGCACTGGAGTGAGACTGACAGGCCCGTAGTTACCAGGGTCTTCCTTCTTACCCTTCTTGACAATTGGAACAACATTTGCCAGCTTCCAGTCAACTGAGATGTCTCTGGACTCCCAAGTCCATTGAAAAATAATGGAGAGAGGTCCTGTGATAACATCAGCCAGCTCTTTTAGTACCCTAGGAAGAATCCCATCAGGCCCCATAGATTTACGTGCATCCAGCTGAAGCATGCATCCAGCTGAAGCATGCATCCAGCTGAAGCATGCATCCAGCTGAAGCGTGCATCCAGCTGAAGCATGCATCCAGCTGAAGCATGCATCCAGCTGAAGCATGCATCCAGCTGAAGCATGCATCCAGCTGAAGCATGCATCCAGCTGAAGCATGCATCCAGCTGAAGCAGCAAGCCTTGAGCAAGTTCAGAGTTGGCTGGAAGTTTATCACCCCCCAGTCACAATCTTCCAACACAGGACTCCTGGGGTCCCAGGGCCCATCACAGGCAGAGGTGAAGAAGTCATTAAATGTCTCTGCTTTGTCTATGTCCCTATTTGGTAGGTGACCAACCTCATGAAGTAATGGACCGATATTATCTCTGATCTTCCTTTTGCTGTTAACATACTTTAAAAAGCTCTTTTTGTTGTCCTTCAGAGTACTGGTCAGCTTGAACTCTAATTGAGCTTTGGCTGCATGAATCTTCTCCCTGCAATGGCAAACAGCATCTCTGTAGACCTCCCATGTTGCCTGTCCTTACTTCCAGTGTTTATACATTATAGATGTGGTTCTTCTGTGCATTGGTGAGAAGATAATCTACAGAGAAAGAGAAGTTCATTACCTGCTATCTTTTTAAAGAACAACCACCCCCTCCTTTTTTTTTCCCTTTTTTTTTTCTCTGCAGAAATGTTTTATGAGGATTTTATTCTGAAATTCTCACCTATGGCTTGACTGCCAAAGCTGTCATCAGTTTAGAGAGTTAAGTATGAACCTGTTCAGGCTGAGAAGGCCCAAGTGCATCTGTCTGTTACTTAATATTATAAATGCTTTGACTACTGAATGTGCCAAAGATGGTCAATCATCCTGTTTCTGAGTGGGTTTTCAAATTTATTCCAGTTAATGCCTGAAGTGATGATTAAAGCTTGCACATCCAGAAAGGCTATACGTTTTAATCCGTTATACAAGCTTTAATATGGGAATGGATGAACTGTGTTCTTCTTCAGGAAAGCAATCAGTGAGCGTTGGTAGCTTGTGTTTGTCAGGACAGAGTCCTCTGCTTATCACAAGAGTTTAAAAACTGTTTCTGGGATATTGGTGTTTAACAGAAGGAAATAATAGAAGTGTTTACTTTTTAAAAAAAAAATATTTTCTGGTTCTGTGTATTTTTACATATAAGGTAGGGTTGGAAATTCTGAAGTCAAAATTGTTCAGGATGCATAATTTTTATTGGTTTTCATTTGGCTTTAGTAAACACCTAGATATTCTGAACAAAAAGCTACGGGACATAAGTGATCCTGGAGGCTATTCCTGATTATCTCATTGCTTAGATCTTATTGATTGTAAGCAGGGCTTAATTGTTTTTAAGGAGTAAAACTAACCTGTCTGTGTTACATCATAGAAATGCAAAAACAAGAAGCCAGTTTTCTTGGGTTGTGTTTGTAACTCCAAGTTGTAGCTGAAGGCATATTTATGTACCTGGATTAGTGGACTGACTCTTAAGAGCAAACTGTGCTGTTTGCGTGAGAATGACCCCAGTGTGCCACTGATTTACGTTTTCAACTTCAGGGACACATTGGTCTCGCAGGTCCTGGCTCTAGGAAATGTGTTTTCTCTGAAATGGCTGGACTTTTTTTTTTCCCCTGACTTTTCATGCAACATAATTGTATACAAAAATTATATATTAATCTCTTCTTTTTAACAGGAGAAAGAAACTGGAAACAAAAGTGAAGAAACTTGAAGGTAACTTTCTACACTGTGTTACTGTGCTGTTTCCTACTCCATCTCTTGATTCCATTTTTATCCAAAAAAGTAATTGCAACTTTCTAACTCTGAGGCCCCACGGAGCAAGGCAGGACAGTATTATGTGTGGTGCTTAGTCTCTGAATTACATCAGCCCTCCTGCAAAATGTTTTCTATTCAGTATGTTAGGCACATGGCATAAATGAAGTTGGAAAGGAACTTCTGGTCATGAAAACCTTGTCCAGCTTGTCCAGGCACTCTGGTTCACTACATGACTGACTGTCTTCATGGTGATGAAGCTGTTCCTGACAGCTAGTTGGAAACTCTCTTGTTTCAACTTATGCCTGATGTCTCTTGTCCTCCCACCATGCACCATTGAACAGTCTCGTTCCATCTTCTTGATACCTTCTTGTAGGTGCAGGAAGGCTGCTCTTGGATCCCTTCTGAGGTGGCTTTTCTGGGTTTTGGGTCTCAGGCTAATTAAATCTAGTTCAACGAGCCTGTTTTCATAGGGCATGTGCTCCAGCATTCTCATAATGGCAGGATTCTTTTAGTCATGTTTATAATAATATTTAGATATGTAGTGATCCTGACACATGTTTTATGATTTTTAAATATTCTGGCAATTGGTTTTTGGTTTGTTTGTTTTGTTTTTAAGTAGAGATAAAGCACTTGCCTCAGGGTGCCGTGTTTTTCTTATTTTGCTAGTAGAGCGTAGATATGCATAAAGCATTCTGATACTTGACTTGCTGTGCTGTTAGTTGGTAAGGCAAATATTTTTATTCATGGCACACTTACAGCTGTGCTTACCACAGTTTAAAGTACAATGAAGGGAGTGACTTGTATCTTAGTGTTAGAAACCCCACAAATCCTACTGTAAAGTACAGCTACAGGGTGTTTATTTTGTTGAGCATTTTGGAATTCCATTACATGGTAGCAATGTTTTTATACCCTCTTGCCCCAAAAAACTCAAATTCTGGCAGAGCTAGAACAAAATAATGTGAGAGAGTTTGCACTAGGTCCAGTTTGAGTGACTGTTTTATCTGTTTTGTTCTTTTCTATGTTCATTAAATATCCCAGACCCCACCTGGTATCTTTTGTCAATCTGAAATTTTCCCATGATTGTGTTTTGTCAACCCACCATCTGAACTGCCTTTTTAATCCTCTTTCTTTTGAAATGCTCTCTTCTGTGACCTGATCTGATCAGCCGGCAAGTTCCATCTGTCTTTTCTCTGCTGTCCACATATAAGTCACCAAGCTGATCTCTTGGGAGTTCTCTCAAGTATCTCTCTCGCTTGAGAATTTCCCTAGGAACCTCACATTCAGTCCTCACTTACCTGCCCTGTACTCTTTATTCCCATCCCATCTCCACTCTTCCCAGGTGTCTGTTAGGTATTAAGAGATAAGGCACTCTTCTCTGTTTATTAATATCAAGTGCTATCTACACCTTTCTAATGCAGTTGGCTGTTGTGTTTTCATCTTTGAACCAGAGCCCTCTTTTAAATAAGAAAATAAAACACATGAAAAAAACATTGCACCTCATTCTTAATTTTATTCCCTTTTTTCACTTGGTGTATATTGTTCTACAGTGCAGTATCATTACAATATGACCCACTCTTCATTCTTGCATGTAAGTGCGAAAAGTAACAAATGTATTTCAGTAGTTCAGAACAGTAATTATGCAGTGGAAGACCACATACTTTTATGCATGAGTTGTTGTCTTAATGAGCCAAAATACAACTTCAATAGATTGTATTTCATGCTATCTATTGTTTTTTTCTGGTAATGTGATTTGCAAACTGGTGACCAATACTACTTAAATTAGTTGTCTCTCATATTGTAGTTTCTAACCTGAATTTTGGTTCTCTTTCTTGAAGAGGCTGCGACAAAGCATACACAGGACTTCAGACAACTGAAAACTGAAAAGAAAAAGCTTGAAAAGGAGCTAAAGAAGGCACAAGTAAGTCTCTCCTGGTCTTTTGGATGAAGCTTCTTAGTATTTCTGGGGGAAAAAAAGGAAGTTACTAATAATACAGATATGGAAATAGTAAAATTACATTTTTGGGGGATATTGAGTAACTAAACATAGTAATTCACCTTAAAAGATAGAAATTTTCCAACTGAAGCATCACCTTTGAAATGTTGATATAGATTTCATGCTAATTAAGAGTAGATACCCTATAAACTATGTATGACATGAAAAATAAATATTATTTAATTTTAACAGGGAGAACTTGATGGTGTGCTTAAAGAGAAGTGCAGAAAAGGTAAGTGTTCACATTTCATTGCCTTCAGATTTATGTCTGGTATCATTCTATTTGAACACTTCTTTTTCCCCCTCTCCTCTTTTTAATAGTTAAGCATGCTGAGACTCAGAGTTCAAGTGAAGATCTTGCGACAGATATAGACAAAGGTAATTTTTTTTTTTTCTTCCCCCAAGGCTGTTCTCTGTGCGGAACCAACTGTTATGAATTTGTTGCAACTCTTCTGGAGTTGCATTTTTGGAAACAGGGTACTGACAGAAATGCTAGAAGAGCAGATGTGTTTGATACAGATATGTTGTGCTGATGAAGAACTAATGTAATAGATGACTATTTTCAGTTTTGCAGTAAGGAAAATACTTGTTTCATTAAAATGAGTAGTCTACCCCATGTGTGTGTGAAGTCAATTGATGTGCAATTCTAAAACAGAATGCAAACACTGAGAAAAATACAAATAATCCCGCTGTCTTTGAAGCTCATTGAAATCATATAAAGGAAGCATGCAAAGTAAAAGGCACAAGATAGAAGTGTAATCTGCTACAATTTTTATGTGAGGCTTACATAGTGGAAATCCAGGATGTATAGTTCTTTCTTATCCTATTGACTTGTTTTCCCTAGTGATCTAAAATATCTGCTACAAATTGTCTGAATCTGTGTAATGGAGCATACTCCTTCTAAACTTCCTCTGAAGTACTGAGGCCAAACTTTAAGCAAATATATTTTTTTGTATTTTTTCAGTCTTCTAACATACTGGTAATGCTTTTGAGTTGTTAGAAATTCTGAAGGCAATTTTCAGGCAAAAGAACTTCCCTATTCTATTTCTTGCTTTGCAATATTTGTATATGAAGTTTGTTGCCAAAATTCAACTTTTCTGAAAAAGGTAGACCTTGTCAGTTCTTGTGTGTCTTGGCATATTTTTACTGCCTATTGGATTGTACTAAATTGGTACCCAATTTCATCCTTTAATTTTTAATTAATGGCAAAATGTGAAAATTAAGATCAGAGCTCTAATTTAAGCTTCAAATAGCAGCAAGGATTTATTACTAACGAGAAACTGTTAATGTTTATTAATAGCTATCCTGCAAAATTTGGCGGCTGTTCCTCATATGTACTGAGTTTTTTTAATATGTGTCTTCATAAAATAGTTGCAGTTTGCTGTGGTCTTTTGACTTATGGAATTGGCACAAAACTGATAGTCTCAGTTCCTGATTGTTGGATCTGACGATAGTTAAGTAAGTGTGCGAGCTAACAGAATGTACACTAATTAAGTTAGTTAAGCAAGGGAGCAGAACAGAGCTGGCAGATATTTAAGGACACTTTCCATAGACCGCAAGAGTGCTCGATGCCCAGGTGTAAGAAATTAGGAAATGAAGGCAAGAGACCAGCAGGTTGAGTCAAGACCTGTTGGTCAAACTAAAGAGCGAGAAGGAAATGCACAGGCAGTGGAAGCAGGGACAGGTACCCTGGGATGAGTACAGGGATGCTGTCTGGTTCTGTAGGGATGTGGTCAGGAAGGCCAAGGAGCTGGAGCTCAAGTTTGCAAAGGATGCCAAGAACAATAAAAAGGGCTTCCACAGGTATGTCAGCCAGAAAAGGAAAGTCAAAGAAAGTGTACACAACTTGGTGAGCAAGACTGGCAGACTGGTAACAACGGATGAGGAGAAGGCTGAGGTTGAGTGATACAACTTCTTTACCTCAGCCTTCACTGGCAGTGTCTCTACACCTCTCGAGTGGATGGACTGCAAGACAGGGACTGGAGGAGCAAAGTCCCTCCCACTGTAAGAGAAGATCAGGTTGCCTGACCACCTGAGGATCGTGAACATACATAAGTCCATGGGACCTGATGAGATGCATCCCAGAGTCCTGAGGGAATTGGCAGATATAGTTGCAAGTCGCTTTCCATGATATTTCAAAGTCATGGCAGTCAGGTGAAGTCCCTGGGGACTGGAAATCATTGCACACATTTTCAGAAAGGGTAGCAAGGAGAACCCTGGTAACTACTGACCTGTCAGCCTCACCTCTGTGCCTGGGAAGATCGTGGAACAGATCCTCCTAGAAGCTATGCTAAGGCACGTGGAGGGCAGGGAGGTGATTCGAGACAGCCCGTATGGCTTCACCAAGGGCAAGTCCTGCCTGACCAACCTAGTGTCCTTCTGTGATGGAATGACAACATAATGTGACAAGGGAAGAGCTTCAGATGTTGTCTGTTGGGACTTCTGTCAGGCCTTTGACATGGTCCCCCACAGCATCCTTCTCTCTGTATTGGAGAGATATGGATTTGATGGGTGGACTGTTGGTTGGACAGTCACATCCGGAGGGTAGTGGTCAACGGCTCAATGTAGAGATGGAGATCGGTGACGAGTGGTTTCCCCTCAGGGGTCTGTATTGGGACCAGTACTGTTTAATATCTTCATCAGTGACATAGACCGTGGGATCAAGTGCACCCTCCGCAAGTTTTCAGATGACACCAAACTGAGTGGTGCGGTTCATGTGCCTGAGGGATGGGATGCCAGCCAGAGGGACCTGGACAAACTTGAGAACTGAGCCCAAGCAAACCTCATGAGGTTCAGCAAGGCCAAGTGCAGGGTCCTGCACTGGGGTCGGGGCAATGCCTGGTATCAATACAGGCTGGGGGATGAAGGGATTGAGAGCAGCCCTGCCGAGGACTTGGGGGTACTGGTGGATGAAAAGCTGGATGTGAGCTGGCAGTGTGTGCGCTAGCAGCGCAGAAGGCCGACTGTATCCTGGGTTGCATCAAAAGAAGCGTGGCCAGCAGGTCAAAGGAGGTGATTCTGCCCCTCTGCTCTGCTTTGGTGAGATCCCACCTGGAGTACTGCTTCCAGGTCTGGAGCCCTCAGCACTGGAAAGACATGGACCTGTTGGAGAGAGTCCAAAGGAGGGACACCAAAATGATTAGAGGGATGGAACACCTCTCCTATGAGGACAGGCTGAGAGAGTTGTGGTTGTTCAGCCTGGAGAAGGCTCCAGGGAGACCTTACTGCAGCCTTCCCGTATTTAAAGGGGGCCTATAAGAAGGATGGGGACGGACTTTTTAGCAGGGCCTGTAGCGATAGGACATGGGGTAATGGTTTTAAACTAAAAGAGGGTAGATTTAGACTAGATATAAGGAAGAAATTTTTCACAATGAGGGGTGGTGAGACACTGGCACAGGTTGCCCAGAGAGGTGGTAGATGCCCCATCCCTGGAAACATTCAAGGTCAGGTTGGATGGGGCTCTGAGCAACCTGATCTAATTGAGGATGTCCCTGCTTGTTGTAGGGGCGTTGGACTAGATGACCTTTAAAGGTCCCTTCCAACCCAAACTATTCTGTGATTCTGTGAAATACTTTCTGCCTAAAAGATTTCCTCCCCCATTTATGTCACCTGGGTTGTTTTAGAAAGCTGTTTAATTTCACTAATTCTACATTCAAATCTTCTTTTACATTTTATTCAGGGGGCTGCTACAACTTTTTGCTACCCTCACTATAGAAAGGAAAAGCTAAAGTGTTATGCAAATGTTGCTGTAGTCTGCTGTGTGGCTGTGGCCAGTACAGGATACATTTCCTCAATGACATCTAGCATTTCACTTTCTGTGAGGCTAAAATGCCCCTATGTCCCTTGTCTTAATTTTTGTTGTGGGTATTTTGTTGTAGGCATGTCTGTGTTCTGAGTAAAAACAGAGAAACGTAAATTCTTAGTTCTCTGAGCAATTGCGATTTCCCTCAATTTATAAAAATATTTATTTTAACAGAAAAAATAAAGCTCTTGTTAGAAGAACTCTGGATGTGCATTGACAGTGCAACAGGGAAAAGAGAGAATCAGGAAAATGATCCTGTCTTGGGTAAGATGGCATGCAAAGTCTTGACATATTCTTGAAGCTGTCTCTTTTTCTGACCAAAAATAAATATTGGTATACTTTTTCAGCTTCTGTTCAGGATAAGGCATGGCCTGAAAAAAGAAGACTGACTGTTACAGAAGGTAGGCTCCAGTAAATGTGAATTTATTAATATGCAGGTGCATTAATTTAGTCTTACTGGGGTATCATCAGGTTGGGTACTGTTTGCATAATGCTTTTTTGAAAGACTTAAATACTTTCCTTGGTGACTGCCTGTTCAAGTACGTGTGTGATTAGAATATTTGAAAATAATTGCAAATATTAATTTGAACAGCCAAGTAAACTGGAATGCTCTTCTGAATAAAAGCTGTTGTAATCTGCTGTTGCATTTGAGAAATCAAATGCTTTTGCTATCAGCTGTTTTGACTATTTCTAAGTAGTCAAAACTCACCTCTCATGTTTATACCTTAATTATTATATCATTATAAACTGCAGTTTGTAGAATTATGGGATGCAAGAACTCTTTTAAAAACAAACGCATGGTGACATAGCTGGATTCTAACTTTTAAAAGCTGTTGCCACCATTTTCTTCATTCATACCTGCCTGAATAATAATAGGTAACAGTGCATTAATTTTCATGTTTGTGATACAGAGAAACAAACTACATAATTTGGTGATAGCTTTAATGTTGTAACATGATGTTCAGTATAATAGCAAAAAATAATATGAGTAGTTATCCACATGCACATTCACAGCAAACTTGAACTGCTTTAACTTCACATAATGGATGTCATTTTCCTTCTGCCCTCAAGATTAATAGATGCCTTGAAACTGCATTAGTGTTTCTGTAGTTGTCTCTCCAGAGTGTGCTTATTAATCTTGCATTTTTGTTTTCTCTACTACTTTGTTTTTTTTGTAACTCAGGCTGTAGAGATAGTCTGGCATACCCTGCCTTTTTAAGAGCTTTGAAGGTGAACTGTTATCCTGTCTCCCCACCCTGTTAACTCTGTAAATTTGCTACCAATGTAGATCCCAATGAATCTAGTTTCAGACTGTGTTCCAGTGGAATCCACTTAAGAGATGCCAAAATACAAGGACTGACTCATAAACCAGTTTATCAACCTCACTCCCACCAGTTTAATGCAGCAGATCTGTGGCTTCAGCTCCAAAACTGACCTAGACAGTTGTCCCCTGAGATTCTGAATTGGATTTCTTGATCAAGGGTCAATCAAATAACAAGAACAAGCACAAGAAACTGAAGAGTTTAAAATATGGGTTATTTCAGGGGTATTTCATTCTAGTGTCATCCCCTTCCCATCCACCACAAGGGGAACTTCAGATTCCAGGAGTACTGTCCCATCTTTCCTATTCACATTTTCTGAAGGAAACTACAGTACTTTCACAAAAGGAAGCAGTTTTCCATAACAGTCCTTTATGGTCCGTCCCTCTTTTGCTTTTGTTGGAGTGTCTAGATATTGTAGAAATACATCTTATCTTCTGTTGCTTTGGGTTTGTTTTTTTCCCTCTTTAAGCCTATGACAGCAATCTTCTTGTTCTGCCTCTCATGAAAGTAGCCATTACCTTGCATTCATAATAGCAAAATGTTTGTGTTCACAGATGCAATCTTCTAGAAAAAAAAAAATCTTAATGAGTTTACACTAATTTCTTGTCCCATGTTATAATGGTTTCATCTTAGAGAGCAAATCAGCTTGATGGTAGTATTGCTGAAATATTTTTTCCAGAGAATGTCAGTCCTTCTGTCTGTCTGGATCTAGCCTTTCAGAAAGATACCTCTTTGGCTGATTTACACTGAAGCATGCTGTAAAATATCCAAAGCTTTGCATTTACTGTCATTAAGACCATATGAAAATCTGTCAAAAGAACGTCTGTAGGTAGCGTAGTATTGTGCATTTAGTTTCAGCTATGCAATGTTCACCCTAACTGTTTGTTTCATATGATGGGATGTGTGGATTTGCTGTCTCAGTAAACCAGAATATTGTCTGTAGCTCTAAATAATAGCTAGTATATAAAACATCCTGAAACTCACATGGTTGGAAACAGGTTGAAAAATTGAGGGTTGTCAGCAGGGCATTACAAACTTTCTGTGAAGGGATTGTTCTTCAGAGAAATATTGCTGTTTGTCTTTGAGAAGTGTGCAGTTGCTGCTGCCAGGCACTTGTAGTCACTGTGCTAATAGTGACGAGTTTTTTGCTGGAAAGCAGAAGAGGTTTCATCTATGGCTAGATGAGTTTTGATAAAATATCCAGAATCTTAATCTGGTCCTTCTTTTTGAGATTAAAAAACAAGACTTGTTTCAAAAAGTTGCTTTGTAGTTTAGGGTGGGGAGAAGAGGAGGAGAGAGAAGGTTTGCAACGGTGAATTGCCCTGCAATGTAGACAATCGTGAGCAAAGATTTCAGTTGTAAAGTTCAATTCAATTTGTTTAGTACCAAGGCAGCTCATGTTAGCATTGGCTTGCTTATTTCATCTCTGCTTTCCTTTCTCCAGTCTTTGTCATGGAAGTATTTCACAGTACTGTGTGGTAGATTTTGATGGTGTTTTCAGATCAGAGTAATCTTAACCTTCTCAGAAGTGGGAGCAGGCAGCAATGTAAGGGTTTGAAGCTATGTGGACTAGATTCCAGGTTGTAGATGTGAGGACAAAAATCATTTTGGTAAGTGACATAAGGAAGAGTGCAATTCCCTGGATAAAGTAAAATTTGTCTGTGAAATATGATCTTTGAGAGGATCCTTACGATGAGAAGGGCTCTATATCAGTAGGGCTTTTCCTGGATGTGAAGTTGGTGCCAAAGAGTTGGCAAGTTTCCTGTAAGAGGAACCTTTGAAAATTGCTATGACAAATCTTCCTTCGGGCATCCACCTGCTCCGGTGTGGGGTCCTCCACAGGCTACTGGTGGATATCTGCTCTACTGTGGACCTCCATGGATTGCAGGGGGACAGCCTGCCTCACCGTGGTCTTCACCACAGGCTGCAGGGGAACCTCTGCTCTGGCACCTGGAGCACCTCCTCCCCCTCCTTCTTCATTGACCTTGGTGTCTGCAGAGTTGTTTTCACATGTTCTCTCGTGGCTGAAATAACTTTATGAAACAGTGTGTGATCTTAAAACTGGTAAGATGCTGCTTTGATCAAAGGAGATAGCAGAGCTTACTTATCTTTGGGGAAGATGAGGTGGTAAGGCCCTTTAGGCTGAACAATTTTGCCCTCCTCCTACTGTCCATTGCAAAAACAGATTTTGACATGGAGCTGCTACATGAAGTGACTGAGATGGATCTTGGAAATATGGTTTTTGATCAGTTTTCCTACTAATTTCTTTAGTGGAGCTAACATATCAGAATCTGCTTAAAGGTTATTGGGAGGTCATTTTCACCTGTCAAATCAAATTAAATTTTTTTAATCTTATACTACCATTGATCCTACTTCAGGAGTATCTCTGCAAATTCTAGGAGTGGATAAACACCGACAGCTATAACGAACATGCTATTCTTTTTTATTTTTCCAACGGAATACAAGTTGTGCCAATTAAATCGATACACCCTCTGTTCAAAACCATTTTGTGCACGGGCTCTTCTTTATACTGTGGAATGGTACTTGGATGTACACAGAATAGACTTTATCTCTTGCTTGAATATTGCTGATTCTGTGTCCAGTAGTGTTTGTGATCACTATAAACAAGATTGTACATACAAATGTTGTATAAGAATCGCAAATACTACAGAGTAGGTTCTAGTTCCATGTGGCACACTGGGGTTTTGGGATTGTTGATTTCTACTGGTTTATTGGATGTCATCTTTTCTTTCTATGAAATCATAGAATTTAAATTTCAGAAAACTCTGCCATCTTTGCACTGTTAAAAGTATCTAGCAGAATTATAATCAGTATTTAATTTCTCTGTCTCTACTGTTTAGACTTTTCTAAGGCAACATGTTTTGTCTGCATGCATAAGAAATGGGTTACTGTGTCGTAATAAAAAGTGTGATTTGAAAAGGAAAAAAGTACAATGCAAAGAATCACACAGAGCACTTGGACATGCTTTCTTGCTGCTATAATAACTAAAACTGGTATAGTTGACATAATCTTGAAAGGGTTGTCAACTGCTCAGTATCTTTCATTGTCTTAGTGGTTCAAACACTTGTGCATAGGTATGTTGCAGAGTGAGCCTCACTTCTTGGAAGGTTTTTTTTTTAAGGGACCAGCTTTAACTAAGTCGCATAATTAAAGACAAAATCTTGTATGATTAGACTCAGTATTGAAATTTAAAGAACAAACACTTTAAAACCATATATGTATTAAATCATAAAACTAGGAATATACCTAAGAATTCCCTTACTGTATTTATGGCAGGGTATAATTGAAACTGGCCTGCGAGTGCAGCTGCTGGCTGAAAGATACAGGTTGCTTTCAGCTGAGAATTGCAGCCTGAGTGAGGAGTGTCACTGCATGCTTGTCCTGCTTTTGCTGAACATTAGCTATGGGGCTAAAACTAAAATAATTGAGCTGTATGGACCTTCAGTCCTACCCAGTATGGCCCTTCCTGATAAGAAAAATTGGGAAGAATAGTCTCAATGATCCAAGTCATGAAGTGGTTTGTGGGGAGCTCTGTGCACATACATATACCTTTTTCATGAAAAAATAATAGTTTGTGAATAACAACATCTGATTTCTGTAAGGAAAATACTTCCGAAAGTGGCATTCGTGTTTCATATTACTAGTCTATGGTAACATCACTTGAAAAGATGGGAATGCATTCTTATTACTATCATTTATTACCTCTATGAAGAAAAATGGGAGGGGAAAAAAATTCTTAACAATATGTTTGTGTCTTAGAAACTGTACAAATCCACAAAAAGATCAGGAAGCGTGATGGCAAGACGCGACCTTGGTATTCTTCCCTAGAAAGTGCTGGAAAGCAAAATTCTGTAACAGGCATGGAATTTCAAGCAAGTACTGAGCCTTTTGGAGGTGACTGGGTTGAGAACAGGACTACTGAAGAATGTCTGCACAGTGGTGAGGATAAAACTGTAGATGTGATAATACAGACAGATGAGGCACACAGCAGTTCAGACTTCTCTGATCAGGAGCAAAAGGGCCCAAGTGGAAATGTGATGGATATATTGAACTGGGCCAGGCCTCTCCCTGCTCTACTTTCTCCAGTACAGCTTTCACCACTAACTACAGAGGTAAGTTTCAGGATGTGTCTGACTTGGCACTAACTTGGTTGTATAATTACTGCAAAAATAATGATTTTGTATTCCTGGGGGTTTTTAATTTTTTGAGCATCAGCATTAGTTACTCATGCGCTGAAAGGATCTCTGTGTGAGTGTTTAGATCCATATGAATATTTTTTACCTTCTAGCATACTGCCTGTGGAAGGGGACAAAACATAATTTTCAGAAGTGTATTTAAAACAAAGCCACCCATCTCTCAAATGCTGTCATAATTTATTTTCCAAATGTTACAGTTCCAACTTACAGACTTACAGTTCCATCTCCTGTTGGGTATAAGCGTGGCTTTCATAGCAAAATTCCACAGTTGAAAGTCAAAGGCAACCTACTCAAATGTTGTTTTCCAGTAATCTTAGAATGTAAGTAGGTAGATGAAGAAGTCTATGACTTTTCACAGAGGTACTTTCCACTTGCTGTGAAGAATCACAGAGTCACTAAGGTTGGAAAGGA
>NW_010561320.1:0-16099 GCF_000687285.1 Phaethon lepturus | reverse complement strand
GGCAGCTCTCCAGCCACTCCTCCCCAAGGCCGTAGCGTTGCATGGGGCTATTGTCACCTAAGTGCAGGACCTTGGCCTATTGATCCAGCCTGTCCAGATCCCTCTGCAGAGCCCTCCTACCCTCCAGCAGATCAACACCCGCACCCAACTTGTTGTCATCTTCAAACTTACTGAGGGAGCACTCAATTCCCTGATCCAGATCATCAATAAAGATATTGAACAAGACCAACCTCAGCCTGGGGAACACCACTTGTGACCATCTACCAACTGGATTTAACTCCATTCACCACAACTCCCTGGGTCCAGCCATCCAGCCAGTTTTTTACCCAGCGAAGAGTATTCACTCCCAAATGATTTCTAGTACCTGTCATTTTTTTCAGATTTGCATTGTTAGTCTGAAATACAGGTAGACTGCCAGGGTGAAATCACAAACCCACTGAATTCAATGATGTTTCTGACTGTTTCCAGTCGCGGCAGGGTTTTACTCCTGGACTTCTATCTCTTTTGTGTAGTACCTCTCAGCTTGTATGCAGCAGAAGACTTCAAGTGTAGCAGTACACAGTTTTCTGGTGAATGGGTACTTTACTTTTTTGGTCTGTGAGGAATATATGTTCCTTAAAACAAAAAAATAACTGTGACTTGGATGGCTATTTTAGTCTCCTTATCTTTGCTGTGTAGTTGTTGCAAACGGCATGGATGTCCTTAGTTTAATAATGACCAGGCCTTGAAGCGGTGCTACCTGAAATCCGTAGATCATATTTTATCTCCCCCCTGCCCCCATCCCACTCTTATTCCCTGTGGAATATTGTCCTGGTTTCAGCACCACGACAAATATTAAGTCTATTAATTTATGGAGTATTATGGAAGTTTTTGCAATAGAAATGGTAATGGGGGAACCACAATTCACAGGTTAGCTGCCCAAATTAGACCACCAAGCCATGAAATTTGTTTCATGATGCTGTGATCAGTATTTACTCTTTTGGGAAAGGGAAGGCAGAAAACTGTTTACTATTCCATAGTGCAGTGATTTGAAAAAAAAAATTTTTTCCTGATCCCGCTAGGCAGCCATGTGCCCTAGTGCATGAACTATGATTGCAGGCTTGTCAGATAATTTGACAACAAATTGTGGGTATTTTCAGTGATATTATTTCAAGTTGAAGTCAAACGAAAGGACTCAAGAACACAACACAGCATCATACAAGTTTGTTTTTGTTGTTGTAACTAGGGTCCAATTAATGAGGTCATTGGCTGAATTGTATGTTTATGAATTCATGTCCTTATTAGCTTATGTTCTAAATATAAACATAACTTAAAAATAAATCTGATGACACTAATGAAGGAGTGTTTATAATTAACAGATGTGTCCCATCTGCTTATATTTTCTTTATCACATCTGTGGACAACACACGTTACTGTCAGTAAAGGATGACTGACTCTGTTCCATTGAATGATTGAGCAAAAATGCCATTCTTGTGCTCTTTCCCTTATCCCACTGTAAAGGCTGTAGCAATTGCTGTCATCTTTTCTTAATTAAACAAATTCCTCTTTGAAACTACAAGCTCGAGAAGTTGACACCAACAGTAAAATAAAGCATTAGGCACTAAAGGAGCTGGGAATCCCAAGGAATGGAAATACGCTTCAGAAAAAAACCAACAAACATTTGTAGGTGGGAGCCAAGGTTAGAATTTGGAAAGAAATGAACATGTGGAACACAGAACAGTTCATCGTCAAGTGAAAGCAGCTGAGACAATGACTTCTGAAAAGCTTGTGCTAGTATTCTTACTTAGTAAATTGGCACAAGAAACACAAATCTGTATTATAGCAGAAAGAAAGTAGAATTCTTTTTGGAAGTAACCTTCTTTTGGGCAGCCCAGCATAATGAAAAATCAAACATCTTGCTTTCTACTACCATCTGTGAGCCAGGAATCTAAATTGTTGCTTGAGAATTAGAATGACGTTTAGAAAAATAAAAATTTACTTAAAAGATTTACTTAAAACCAGGTGAATTTCTTCCACTGTGAGCCCAAGGTGTACACAATGTATATATATGTAGATTTTCTTCTTGGGAAGTGTATGAAGTTTGAACTACTATATGCTGAATGTTTACATATACAAAATATTATAATTAATAGTAACTAAAATTAAAATTATAATCAAGCAAAAACTGCTTAAATATGAAAATAAATGTTTCCAAGGCAGTACTTGGGAAAAGCTGTGCCTCTGCAGCCTTAAAGGTTTGAACCTCATACTAACATCTTTTATTTTTCTGTGGAATCCCCATCTCATTCAGTATAGTGGACATGCTCAGTTGATGAAGAGCTCCTTAATATGTGGGTTCCTTCACACAAGTATATTTAGGGCTTCACCTTGATTACAAAATACTATACAAATCAGTTCTGAAAACAGGTTTATTCATTTTCTAATGGAATCTTTTTTACTAATCTTAGTACTTCATAATATTAAGTTTTTTCTGTGGGTTGGGTTGATATGGTCTTCATTTTATAGAGGAACGTAGACACTGAGAAACAAAAGCAAAACATATCCCTTACTTTTGGAAACAGTCTCTCAGACACCTGGGCCTGATTCTCTCCATGTAAGGCACTGAGCACTTTCTATGTTAGTTGCAATAGTGAGTGGCCAGTACTTTGGGGAATTGACCTCAAAGACCAAAATTAGGCATCTAGAATATCGGTATACACTTAGAAGAGTCCTGGGCGAAGTTTAAGTGACGCAACATAGGGTCTCTGTGACAGAGGCATATCTGTTAAATCATGGAATCACACAGATTCTGCAGTTGGCTTGTTGCACCTTAGTTTCTCAGGCCTGGCTCCATCTTTTCATTTTCCCACCCCCATCTGCTGCTTCTCCTAATTTGCAGCTTGTTCGTTCAGTTCCCTCTGTGTGCTACTTGTTCTTAGAACGATCTAGAGTGTGATTTCAGGGAAATTGCTGTTTGGATGATACCCAGGTATTACAAAATTCCATTTTAATATCAAACCCAATCTTTTCATATTAATTTCTAAAGATTTGTTGTAGCATTACTAAACATGTGGCAATTGCATTTTTCAGAGACTTGTACTCAGTGTGGGTAGCCTTTCTTGAGAGAGGTTCCTCAAACAGTGGAAAGCTACAGTTGATGAGAAAGAGAGCACTGAAGTAATGTCTTTTTCCTAGCCTCATTCTAATATATGGTTGAAATTCAAATAATTATTTAAAAATGAAATTCTCAGACACATGACTTCTATTGCAGAAACGCAGATCTAAGAGTACAAATTTGTCAAAGGTGAGCAAATAACAGTAGGATCTCAGGATATGTCTGACAGCTGTAGTAACTGGTATCATCAGACTTACCAGTAGCAAGAGACTAATGGGTATTCTCTGTTAGAAGGGCAGAGGGTGAACTCTTTCATACCTATGGTTTATGCATGCAGAAAGCATGCTGCTTCATTTGCAGCCAAGAAACTAGGAACAGTATCACTCTAATGGCTAGTCTTCTCTACCCTATGTAAACAGTTTATTACCTGTTAATAAGGGATTTGGCTTTTCTTCTTGTCTTTCCTGAAAGCTGTCTTTCCCCTTAGTCAGTGTATCTTTTTTTTTCTTCTGAAGCTATGAAGCGTATGAAAGATTTTATTCCTCTACACACAAAACTGCAAAACCTGTATGCATTATTTATTATTTATTCAAGGAGATATAATCCCGTGTCAGAGGGAGTCTGGAAAGCAAGTTGTTTTCCATAGGAATACATACGCACACACAAACACAAATGAGAGGTATCAAAAATATCATCGTGATGTAGAACCAGTGCAATGACTCCTGGCAAATTATGAAAATAAAACATATTTATACGATATACAAAATCTTGTGTGTGTGTGTGCATGTGCTTGTTTATGTAAATCACATAAAGTATGCCAGAAGGTGAACTGAAGTCCTAGAGTTTCATAAGAATTTTTTGTTATGCTGTAAACATTCTGAGGCTTTCACATAATTACCATTTTCATTGCTAAGTCTGGAAGCACTTGAGGAAAAAATATTTCAGCCATTTTTGAGTACTAAGATAATGAAGCAGTGTTTTATCTGTTAAAATTAAATCATATACATATGTAACAACTTAGTATCACAAAGATGTAGAACTATTAATGTAAACTGTACAATGAGATAGGTCTAAAGAAGGTGTCCTTTCAAATATTAAAAAGAAAAGTTTGGCTTTTGATCTCTAGGTGCTTTTGTGTACTACGGGAGTGCAGGAGATAATTCTTCCTTCTGCTCATAAGTAGCTCAGCCTTCTGAGACTAATCAAACCACCTTGAGCATAGCAAATTGTCTTGAGTCCACTGACTTGAGAAGAGCTTTAATGACATCAATCAACTAAAGATTTTGCCAAGACTGCACGCATCCTGATGTGTTTTTTTGTAGATAACCTGAAATGATTTTACTGTTAGAAGGATAATTAGTGCCCTGTAGGAAGGGGCACTGTTACTGAATAGATGAAAGTTAAACTTTTTTTTTTTAAGTTCTGGTAACCATTTAATATTATTTCCAGGTTTTGGTATGTTAATTTCTTTCTGTCGCCCTCTCCACTCCAGTATATATTTAGTGCCTTTCTTGCAGTCAGTACTGTATATTTTCCATTAATTGTCATTAATCAGTTTTAGTTGCTTTTCATTAATTGCATAGTAATCTTATTATATGGCGGAAAAGGTTCTATGAACAGAAGAATATAGGAGGCTTGTGATGGGTCTCATGTTTGTGTTAGCCAATGTCTCACGAGCTGTAATCTTTGATGAAAACTTTTGCTTCGTTATCTGCCTTAAATATGAATTGTCTGATGCGTATAATATACTTTAGCTTATGCTTTGGATAACCATACAGAACTGTGCTGTTTATTTTACAGACATGGTAAGAACTGAAATATTCCTTCAAGTTTGCCTGGATTTTCTTGGGAGGCTTTAAGTTCTTTGAGGAAAAAAGAAAAAGTAGGACATGTACGGATGGCCTGACCATTCTTACCAATTTACTTACATAGGCTAAAATAGAAAGAACAAAACAAAACCAAAATTATGTTTATATTTGGCTAACAGAAAAAACTTGTGCACATGTTAGCTAGCATTCATTATGTATACTGATTATACTCTATAATGGATAATAAAGCATTATAGAGGCAGGTCACCAGTAGAGTACCCTAGGAATCGATACTGGGACAAGTACTGTTTAACCTCTTTATTGCTGACCTGGATGATGATAGTGTGCATCCTCTGCAAGTTCACAGGCAATAAAAAGTTGGGAGGAGTGGCTGATGGGCTGGAGAAATGGGCAGAGAGGAACCTCATGAAATTCAGCAAAGGGAAGTGCAAAGTCCTGCCCCAGGGAAGGAATAATCCCATGTACCACTACATACTGGGGCCTGACAGGCTTGAAAGTAGCTTTGCAAAGAACCTGGTGATCATGGTGGACAAGCTGAGCATGAGTTAGCCATGTGCCCTTGCAGCAATGACAACTAACAGCTTCCTGGGCTGCATTAGAAGGAGTGTTGCCAGCAGGTCAAGGTGGGTGATCTTCCCCCTCTGCTCAGCACTGGGGAGACACATATGGAGTGCTGGGTCCAGTTCTGGGCTCCCCAGTACAAGAAAGATACGGACATGCTGGAGGGAGGGTTAAGGGACTGGAGGATCTGACATACAAGGAGGGAGCTGGGCCTGTTAAGGCTGGAGAAGGGAAGGATCAGGAAAGATGTTGAAAGGATTAGCGGTGACAGAGCCAGGCTCTTCTCAGTGGTATCTAGTGCCTGGAAAAGAGGCAATGGGCACAAGCTGAAATGCAGGAAATTCCACTTAAATGTAAGGAAAAAAAGTAAATACTGTGTTCAAACACTAGAACAAGTTGCTTGGAGAAGCTAGGGAGTCTCCATCCTTGGAGCTATTAAAAATGCATCTGCTTTCAATCATGAGCATCTTACTGTCGTTGACCCTGCTTTGAGCAGGGGGCTAGAACTACATCATCACCAGAAATCCCTTCCAACCACAGTTGTCTTGTGATTCTATGGTAGTATTTAAAAATCACTCTTCTTGTCTGTAGCATTTAGCAGCTTTACTGGTAAAGAAATACTGAAGTGGACTTTCTTGGGTGAGGTGAGATGTGTGCCTGTGTACACACACTGGTTTTCAGTAGTTGATTGGATTCCTCTTTTTTTTCATTTTAACCTCTTGGTCTTTTTTGTTAATTTCTATTTCTGTCAGTTTACACTTCTTATTTCTTACTTTACCTCTGTCGATCATAAAGGAAGAGAAAGAAGAATCTCGGCAATAAGAGCACACAGAGGAAATCCAGCAAAACAGTTGGGATGGGGCTTAGGCTGTCCATGAGCAGTGACCTATTAAATCGCTGATCACACTGAAAGTCCAGCAATTTATGTGGGAGGAGTAAGTATATTGCTAAGAGAGTGTCAGAAATACAAGATCATCTGTTAATGCAGAGGTTGCAGTCTAGTACTGCGTATAAAATGCTACTAGTACAGGAAGCGGCAAAAAGAAGCTCCTTTTCATACGATTTACAGAACCGAAGTAAAGAAAATGCAAAGAAAAGGTACTTCGAAGTGTCTGTGGAACAACGCATTCTGTTATTTGTATATTCCTGATCCTCCTCACATAGTTTTTACAGCATAATTTTATAACCATCTGCATACAATATTGTGTTAGCTTTTGGGGTTTGCGTTTATTTTAATTCTGTTTGAGGTTTAATTTGCACATACTCTGTCACAATAATTTTCAAGGACACAACTTCAATTTTCCTGATTTTCTGCATTTTAAGAACTTTGATAAAATGTGATAGAAGGATTTAGTTTAATTTATATATTCTCTTTCCCTAAAGAAAGGCATAAGAAAGAAATGTAACAAATCTCAACTTTCTAAACATCAATTCAAACTTAGAAAATTTTAAAGTATGTTCATATGTATTGGAGATCCCACACCGAATTTTTGTAGCAAAGTATCTACGTTTATTTTAATTGTTCCACTCTAGCTGTGAGCAAATGCATATACTACAAGCTTTATACCTTAAGACAGTATATATTTAGATTGTATGAAGAGTCAAATACATTTTTGAATATGTGTACCTAAACTGCCAAACCAGTTTCTGTTACAAAAGTTAGTTAGATGCTCATCCTTTGAGGAAGATGAATGCATTGCTTAGGAGGCAAGCTTTGTTGTGAGCAGTTACATCTCTTCCCTCTGGGCAATAGGGCTGAAGGCTTCATCCCACTTAGAGCAGTCCTTTTTCTCTCTTCTCTCTGTTGGGATGCAATCTCCCATCGGGGACAACACCAGCCAGGCTTGTTTTACCTGGATTTACTAGTTTTATTATTGCGTGTATGTAGATTTGATTAATCTTTCTCTGATGCTAAGATGTTTCTTACAGAATTTTCAATTACCAGAGAGTAGGGGAAGTTAACTAATTGTGGACTGTTAATGATGAATCCCAGTGAATGCATGCAAGAAACAGGACATCTTGAAATCAATGTATCTGTGAGGAGTTTTGACTCCAGTGAAGTTTCAGAGCTGACATGGGAAACCATACAGCCTAGTGTTTTTATTAGTAAACTATGTCCAGCTGAATTTATAAAACAAGTTTAGAATGTGGTAGGAATGTACAGTAAAGGTAACTTTCCTTTTGGACATCATCTTTTCCTTATAGGTTAAAGTCAGTGACGCTGAGTGGCACATCAGGTGCTGTCTACTCTTATCACTGGCATGATTCTTTGAGTATTAAGAGTACTTTAGGCCTAAATTCTCAATATCAGGGGACTGGCATACTGTCAGAAGTCTTGGATATGGGAGTATTGCCAACCTGCCAATCTCCTGTTTTTGCACCCAGGCACAATGAAATCTTTCCACCACAGCAGTGTGCTGCCCAGGCTGGTTCTTGCAAGGGATTTCTGCATGTTCCTTAGAAAAATAAACTATCAAAAAAAACCCCCAAAACAAAAAACCCACCCAGAAAAATAGAGGCCAACTTGCTAAGTCAGGGCCCCAGTGCAATCACTGGTGGATGTTAGACTGACATGTTACTTCTGCCTGCTTCCCATGTAGCACAACTGGGGTTCACACAGAGCTACTGTGACCAACAACATGCCCAGCTGAAAAAAACCTAAAATGTCTGATAGTGCAATAGCTACTCTGAATCTATATGCTAGCCTTACACTGCTTGAATGAGATGGTGCCACTGTAAAAGTGGAGACAAAAATGAGCCTTAGATTCTTCTGCTCAGAAATATCGCAGAAACCTGGCCAGCAAAGCTGCTCCACAGGGTAAGCCTCCCGATCCACGCAGACTGCC
Source organism: Phaethon lepturus (assembly GCF_000687285.1). NCBI lineage: Eukaryota > Metazoa > Chordata > Aves > Phaethontiformes > Phaethontidae > Phaethon > Phaethon lepturus. Next base: position 7,769 of record NW_010561320.1, on the reverse strand, counting down.
CTGCCTGGCACAAGAGCCAAATGTTGGTAGCCATGAAGAAATGTCAGTGTGTTTTCTTATTAATATTAAAAACAAGCAGATAAGGGTAAATGGAAGAAGAAAATTCAGTTCTAACTTCATAAACCAGCTCCACCATTCCTAAGTAATGTGGCTGCAGAACGCATTTTGGAAGCTTAAAATGTTATCCAAAGTATTTGATTTCTGCTGAAATCAGAAGCCTGACAGAAGCAGCTGTAAAGTTTTACATTATGACATTAGTCAAAACCTTTAGATCAGAAACTCCTCAGCTCAATGACCACTGCAGACCACACTGGCAGTGATACCAAAAAAGAAGCTAAAAACGCTAGCAGTTGTGAGCAAATTTTATTTTAATGCAAGAAAACTAAGCAACCTTTAATACAGTAGGAAAAAACACTACTGTAGATTGAGGGGAGAGAGATGCTTATCTCCATAGCGGTGCCAGTCATCCATCAGGTTGCAAGGAGTGATAATGGGTGGTGTCTCCCAAGGCCTTCCTTCACACCTGTCTAGCAGAGGTGGCTGCTCCTCTGCCAAGAGTGTGCTTGTGACACCGAAATACGCATTTTGTTTTCAACTAGTATATCAACTGTTCCTGCTTATGGAGGGAATATGGAGTCTGAAAACTTTCAATACAGGTATTAAAATTTTTGTCTTAAGAAAAGCCTTTTTATCACAAAAATGTAACTCTTAATCCTCTGTCACTTTGGTAATCTCCTGTGACCAAAAGAGGTTTGGGAGAAAATAACTCCGAAAAATTCATGAATGTAGAAGTTTCCCTTTTAGAGGTACTCTGGAAATTCTGTGATATCTATGAGGGCCTTGGTTATGGACAACAGTGCAAAACCTTAAGACAGTTGGAAAATGCTTGGCAAAGTTTGTTTGTGAGTAACCTGCAAAATTAGTAGATTTTGATCCTCCTCATTTGCTGAAGATGCCCTGTTGCACCTTATATCTATAAAGAGAGTCAGAAGTGCCACCTAAGAGAGCGATTATTATTTTTGTTTAATGAGGATGATATGAAACTTGGACTCTGGACAAAAAGCTTTTGGTAATAGGTTCTTTCTTCTTCCTTTTTTCCCTTTTTTAGAAGAAATAGTTATAAACTACTAGATATTAATGAATTGACTACATATATTGATTTGCAGAAAATTTGCTTACCTGCAGAGATTTATTGACATATGCAAGTCGGAGGGGATGCACATAGATCTATCCCTCTCCTCCATCCCTATCCATCCTCATATATGTTCTCATTTGATGAAGTGACCCATAAGAAAAGTTGTTCTGCGATTACCCGTTATCAGTCTAACATTTTTGATATTCTTGTCTGAATTTAGAAATGAAGCGACCCAAGTAGTGTCCTCTTTTCAATAAACTCAGTGTGATGTGTTAATCTTCCAGCTATTCTGGAGTGTATATAGTAAGTGGTGATTAGCAAACCCCAGATAATGGAACAGTTGACCTGTGCCACAGAGGGCTGGTTAAATTCAGCTTGCTTTTAAAGAGCGTGTTAGGTATGCCTGTTTCTAGACCCTGAAGACTGCCTTGATATGAAGCACAGTTCAGCAGCAGTAGAATCACTTAGGGACACATACGAGTTAGGCAGTTGATGAAGTAAATTCAATAAGCTTTCTGTGCTATGCTCTTGGACCTTTGGGAGAAAGAAACAGTGACCTTTACAATGAATACTGTAGTTAAAATGTACAAACTTACTGCTGGGAGGTATCGTGTTCAAATTGGAGTTGAATGGAGGCTTTTTATAAGACCAAGGGCTGTTGAAGCTGCTTTGAGGCAAGGAGAACCAATGTAAAGATTAAATTAAATTAAACCCAAAGGGAAGATGATAGGAAGGAAACAGCATTGGAGGAGGTGTGTGTTGGGGGTGGGAGCTGTTAAATTATGTGACTGACTCAGTAATTAAGACCGAAACACCTCCAGCCAAACTCCCCTACATTAGCTTCACTCTTACATGAACCAGTGTGTCCCTTATTACTGTTTATTACTGCTATGGTTGTCTTTATTCACAAATTGCACTGTCATTGTTGAAGCGTTTACTATAGCTTTCTTTAACTGTAGGCATGTGTCTCTTCTTGCCCTTCATTCCTCCCATTTGGAAGAATCTTTTCAGGAGGCTGCTGCCTTGCCCTGAAAGGGCATGGCTTTTCATCATGAAATGTGTGTGTGCTTTCTTCTTGGCTATTTCTTCTTTGCCTGCTTTGTAGGACTCGGTATTGCTTTCATTTTGCCTGCTATTCTGGTTGCTTAAGACTTTGGAATAGACTTCAGGTTGTCCCCAGAACTTGCAAGTTGGATTTTCTTCATGCCACTTTTCTTCCCAACAAGATAAGACTTTTCCAGTGAAGAGTATGTAGAATATGAGCGTGCTGATTTTTACCTATCCTGTTATGTACTTGGATAGAAAAGGCAGACAAATGCCTGCATGAGTATACTTTGCTAATGATCTTTCCTTTCTCTTTTTCTCCTCATCACTCTGCTCCTTCCCAGCCCCTCCGTAAGCCTGGTGTCTGCAGAATTCCAAGCCAGAGTATTTAAAATCCTATGTATGTTCTCTTCGCTTTTTAGCAAGGTGTTCATCCTAACTCTTGGAATTTTTAATACAAATAAAAGGATGATGAGAAGTACATAGTCTTGCGTGTTTCAAAGAATTAGGATATGGTATTAGATTAAATGACTTTCTAAGTAGGGCTACGGGTTCAGCAAAATGCTTAGCAGATACATGGATTGTTGCCATAATTTTTGTCCAAAGTATAAACCTCTCTATTAGAGAGAGATTTCCTAGTGTTCTGTTTTCTCCAGGTGTTTCTGAGGATGTAGTTCCCTATAAATCATTTTGTATTCTATTGTGTGCTATTAAAGATGAATGGAAAGAAGGTTTGGATTTTTTACGTATTTTTGTGAGCACTGACAAGTTGTTAGGATATTAACTCAATATCTCTGGAATTTAATGTAAAAATAAAAAACAGATTGAGCAGAGGTTTTTAAAATTTTTCCTTTTAAAATCTCTATGTAGTAATAACAGATTTGCTCCTGTCAGAACAATACAAAACGAGTAAGTACAGAGTAACTGCTTTGGGTAAATTACACTGAGCTTAACAACTCCAGATAATGCAGTAGTGTCTTTGTTTACTTTCTGTATGTTTAATTGTACCTTCAAGTAGATGTCATAGCTTAATATTTGATAACGTGACTACTTGATGTAACTTGAGCAATATTTTACAATATTACCTGGCAGCTTCAACCAGCATTTAGTTTTAGTCGTAATAAACAGCGATTTATGGAGAGCTATGTGATTTGAAGAAAAGGCTTGGTTATCAAACGTTAAAATATTAAAAGTTGAAATCTTTCTTGAAAGGTAAAATGATAACATTTTGCTTGAATGCCCATTAATTACACATGCAGAGTGCAATTCTGGCTCATAGCAGAATAATTCCAAATAGGACTATAATAATCTTTTTCCATCACAGCCTTAATCACTTGAATGAAGTGCACTTGTTAACTTACACAGATGGAATAAACACAGGATAATCACAGGATCTGTGGTGGTTCTAATCTAGACTGACAAACAATTGTCTTGGTTATGAAAGCAATTCTTGAAATTCAGAGGTAAAGCTAACTGTCTTAATTATTAGAATGATATGAATTCTGCAAAGCAATTTTGTTGAGGTATTAATTATTATTTGATTTAGATTTTATACATATTTTAAACAAAATTATTTCTGGTACTGCTGATGTTGTTTAAGATCCCACTGGTATGACTCTAATCACAATTTTGTAAATGTGCGTATTTGAAAATGGGATAACACAAACCCTACCTTTTATTAAATATATGAAAAGCTGCTTAAATCTACCTGTGTGGACAGAGGGTGACTGACCGAGGTTTCCTTTTAAGTCTTTTCTGGCAAAATTGTTGAAACATGAGAGTGATTTGTGCAGTGGTAGTCCTGGATGTAACATCCCAGAACTTCAATCCCTTTGAATTACTGCTGCATTTTTGCTAAAAGTATTTCTGAAAGGTTTAATATATATCTTGTTGCTGCTAAATTGCCGTTCATTTCGAAGACTTAGAGTTAGTTCATTGCCTAAAAGAGACTGTAAGTCTAATTTAAATAACCATCAACTTATTTCTTTTCATTCCAGCTTGTCTAAAATGGAAAAATAATGTGCATTTAAAGTGCTTTAAACTGTCTCTGTATGCATTTAGTATGCTGGTACTTGGGAATATGGATTTTCAAGCTGTATATATCGTGAGGTTAAATTAAGATTTTTTTTTTTAATATATATATCCCTATATATTAAATAACACGTTGTTTAATAGAAAATTTTTTCTTCTAAGTGACTTACCAGTTATATATTTTAATTAGTTGGCTTAAATAACATTTTTGAATATGTGTATTTATTCTTTTTGAAAGCTTTCTCTAAGCATTTGAAAATGTATGGGTTGCTCAGCAGCCAGTGGAATCTGTTATTTTCACTTTTGCAATCTTTGTTTTGTAGTCAAAATTCTTCTACTCTAAGAAGGTTAGATAGCTCTGCCCTGGGGACGTGGCCTTTGTTGTCCAAGCAGGTCTAGCATTAAATGATTATGGCAGTTTCCTCTTTCCAAAGAATGAAGTGTCCTGTTCACACAGTTCTCCGAGCCCCAGAGGCAGGAAGAGCTAGCAGGCTTAATGTATAGTAAAGCCTCGGTCTTTCACATGGCAAAGCAGGGCTAAAGTCGAAAGAGCTATAATTATCTTTGAATTGTGTTTCAAACAAACGAACCAACCCCACCCAGAAAATAGAAGGATACTATAGAGTTGCTCCAACAACTTGTTTTAATGGGCTTTAATATAGAGTACCATGGTGTTGCATTGTAAATCATGAATTTTATACTGTTTTCTGGAACAGATTTAGTAAATTGCAGACTTGACATTTTCTGCTTAATTTTCGGTGAGGTAGCATACATCTGTGAAGACTCCACATAAAAACTGTTAGTTTGCAAGACCTATAGATAAATTTCAGAATCTATCTTAAAAGAACTGAGATAAAGGTTTTAATGACTATATTTAGTAAAGCAATAGATCGTAAGTGATCTTCTTTATTTGTGGAACTTCAGAATGTTGCATTACTGAGTGTTAAAAACTTATTTTTGTGAATGCTACTAAAAATAATTCCTTGTAAAAGAAGTGTAGTGGTATGTACTAGTATGTTCAATAAATGAATGTACATTTGATAGAAGTAAGTTATTTTTAGCTGTTCTAAATGAAATAGCTATTGACAATTGGCACTGAGAGCTTGTCATTTATCATGCAATATTCTTAAAGGGGCCTGTTAAATACAGAAAAAAAAATATTATTGACATTCTCCTCCAAGTTCAGGTAGTTAACTAACCCATAAATGTGACCATCGTCATACCTGTGCAGCTTCCTGAAGACACTGTGCAGTAAGTCAGAGAGAACAAAATGTGAATCATGAATAAAGGGAGTGAAGCTGGCCACGTGGGTACAGTTAAAACAGAAGCCATTCTAAGCCATTCTGTATTCTTATATCAAATTATAAATAGTATTTTTTCAGACTAAAAATAGTCTTTTGCCATTTGTCCATGGCTTAAATAAGTGCTTGGGAGAGGTTGTAGGTACAGGTTTTTTTTTTGTTTGTTTGTTTTGTTTTGTTTTGTTTTTGTTTTTGTTTTTTACTGTGCAGCCTTTTTAACTCTCTTCTCCAATGCCTGTGGATTGAACTTTTCTTATACTTGAATTCATTACATTCATTACCATTCCTTTATGCTCAGGCTTAAATCAATTAGGCGGATCTCCTACTCATTTGCTGTCATCCCAGAAGAGAGGGAAGACTTGCTCACTTGAGCTGTATTTTTTCTTGTGGAAAGTAAAGCAATTACATTTCTTAGTCTTCGTCTGTTCCAGACTCTATGTTTTCCTTGAAAATATTTTTCCCAAAGAGACTAAAGAAAAAAAACTATTGTGTTTTTTTTCTCCTTTGAGTTCTAGTACGAAATGTCATGCCAGTGATTTCTGTGGGACTATCTGAGTTCTTACATATAATTAGACACTATGCTTTGCCTCTGTGAGTTTCTAATGTTTAAGAGAAGTCAGACAACATAATCTTTATTAATAATAATCTCACATATATTTTACAAGTGTGTTATAATAATAAAGACTTTTTATTCTGGAGCTCCTTCATGAATTTTGAAGCCACCATTAATAACCTGTTTCACATCTGGATTTCGGTAGGGGGGACAAAAATCCTCTGTCGAGCCAAGCTGAGTTACATTTAAGGCTCATGTAGCTTATTCATTTGAGCAAATTGATGTGTGCCTCTGAAATGTGCTTTGGCTTCTCTCTTTCTAAGTCGAAATTATTGACATGTGAATGGATAGCATGTGTTGCATGGCCATGTAGTCAATTATTTGATAAAACTAAGATTTCCTGTTGTAGAACAGCAGTTAAGACATTTGAAATTAGGCAAGTTTTGTGTGTTTGAGAATAGAAGAAGGTGAAAAAGATTATGGGACCCCAGTGAAATAATATTCTATTATAAATGCTGCAGTGCATTGATCAGTTCCAATTTCTATTCTAAATATGTGCAGAAAAAGATAGGAAAAATGTCTTATGGGGCCAGGTATTTGAGCAGGTCCCTTCGTGGACTGCTGGCAGTTTATGTTACAGCCCAGGCTGTGTTGTTCAGGATTTCTACTGGCCATTGGGAGGTCTGAGGGGGCCAGCGTGGTAGGCCCTAGCACCAGCGTAGGCCCTAGTACCCTAGGCCAGTGTAGTCCTCGGTATAGGGCCAGCATGGACTGTGCATGCTTCATACCCTTCCATGGTTTTCTCTATCCACAGGCTGCAGATGAAGGCAGAAATTATACTACCTCATGGCATTGCCTAGTCCTTTCCCATCACCTCTTTCTCCATTTAGCAGCGTCCCACAGCCTTTGGTTGGGTGGAGACAGCAAGAAATAATTCTTAAAATATTTATCTGGTTCTTCAGTTTTGTTAAAACTCATGAGAGTCCTGGTAAAATCTGGATGCAGGTGCCCCGCATGGAAGGGTGGGTATACCGTGCAGGCTGGAGTGTGGAGGAGCTTGTTCACACTCTAAATGAGCTGAGTTAGTTTAGGTACTAGAAGTAACTGGTGTGTAGTGGTGTGTTCTTCCCTAGAGAATAACTTACCCTATTTCTTGGCAGAATAGAATAGCCTGTGTAAAGCTTCCTGATGTTGTGACTAGAAAAAAGGAGAAACTAGCGTGAGTGGGTGTAATGTAAGTACATGGCTTGGCTATGTGGAGAGTCCTTACAGAGTCTGAAAGCTGCAGAAACACACTTTAAAACCATGTGGTTTGTGACTGGTCAGCAGCTCTGATAATTCGGATTAATCAGTTATTGTCTTAGGTTAAAAATAATGTTGCTTTTAAGAAATACTAGTTCTCCAAAATCATAATTAACCCACTCTGCTTGCTTCCTGCTCTCTGCAGCCATTCTTGCTAGAAGGATATTACAGTGGCAAAACCAGTAAAAATAGCAGTTTTGAAATAGTAGTCTGAAATGTTTCTCTCAGAGTTTTGTTTTCGGTAACTGCCATGCCACAGAATCACAGAATCACTAAGGTTGGAAAGGATCTTCAAGATCATCAAGTCCAACCATTAACCCAACCCCACCAAGCCCCCTAAACCATGTCGTGAAGCTCCATATCCACACGTTTTTTGAACACTGCCAGAAATGGTGACTCTACC
>NW_010561319.1:0-8600 GCF_000687285.1 Phaethon lepturus | reverse complement strand
CTGGCTGGGGCTAAACCACGACAAAGGGGTACAAGAAGAATAAAAGAGGAGCCATCACTACCTTTGTTTCTTCAAAAGAAGACAGAAGGTTCTGTCCCTCTACTCCCACTTAGTCCATTGCTACCAAATTCCTTTAGTAATAAACCCCATTTTGTTAGTCATGCTACTTTATCACACTAACATCATAGCAAAGGGACATCCCAGTATGTCACTGTCATATTTCCAGACCCTTCCTCCCAGAGATCAAGGCAGGGCAGTAGGGTACCTTTGCAAACAGATTGTCAGCTAGAACTCACTGATAGTTAAATATGTCTCTCTTTTGGGGGTTATATGAATATAACCTGTCCCCATCCTCCTTCAAGCCAGCAGTGTCTATCCCGGTCAGCAAGCTTCTGGCTCTCTAGCCACAGATGGTCTCTCTGGTAGCGTGGCTACTGAGACTGATTTTTATTGATCAGCAGCAGACAAACCTCGCTGTGCACACAAGCTAAACAGCTGCTATTTCTTGAGCAGTTCATAATTCATGCTTTCTAACTTATTTCACCTATAGCACACTAACAGATCTGCACTTCGCTTTTGTTGAAAGCAGAAGAGAAGGCAACAATACTGATGGCACTGGAAACCATGAAAGGCAGACTTACATTATATGGGTGGAAAGGCAGAAGAGTCATGCTGAGGTAAGACCAGGAGATTGTCAAAGACAATGAAATCTGAAATAGCCTCTTGTATGTGATCAGAGGCCAAAAAGAAACAACACTTGAAGACCCAGTCATGTGAATGGCCCTTTGGCAAGCTGAAGAGTTGTACCAGAGCTGAGGGTTGAATGAAGAGCTGAATCAAGCAACAAACAGCTAAGGTTGGGTCATGAGTATGGAAGTTAATGTCAATCATGGTGCAGAATAGGAGATTATGAAGGAAGGAAGAACAAACTCTCAGAGTTAAGCCGGATGTAGTTAGGTAGAATGAGGTAGAGAGCAAAAGACATCAACACATTACAGGAGTGGAAACAAGAGTCAAACACAGAGAAGGGTATAAGGGAGGGAACTTCATGGTATGAATCTATTAGTAATGTACATCCTTCAGCACTGTGTTTGAGATTTGTTTTTAGTATCCTACCAGTACTAGAACATAATACTTTATATGATGATACTCTGTGCTATTTACATGATCTTAGCTCTCCCTCCAGAATATCAAGAATTAACACAGCTTACTGTTTTCTGCCCTTCCACCATATACCAACAGTGGGACTATAAACCCACTCCCTCTTTTTGTCAGGCTCTTCATTGTCAAACTCTTCTCTCTTTTGCATTAAGATAATAGGTTTATCAAGTTTCTCTGTCCCTGAATTTGTTTCCCCATTTGTTTCCATTTGTTGCCTCTCTGATATCATTCTCTGCACAGGTTTTACCATCACTACCCTTAGTAGTGTCTGTTCTCTCAAATTAAGTCTGAATCAGTGCAATTCAAGAGTGACTGAAAATTATTACCATTCTGATGGCTGCTCAGTATCCTCTTTGAAATGAACCGTGGTCCCAGTCCAACTCCTGGTGGATGGTCCACATCTCCCAAACATTGTTACAACTGGCACTAACTGGCCTCATTCTCAGTCTTAGCAAGCAGGTTAAGCACAAAATTGTGCAATTAATTATTTTCCTACTCCTAGGTGTGATCTACCTAGGTCAAAGTTGAAGCAGAATACAGGGGCAGGGAGGGAAATCCTGAGTAATTGCTGCTTTTTCTGTACCTTCTCTGTGACTCAGGTCACCAGGGCTTTTCAGATTTCATGATCTCCGAGGTAAATGTAAAACAAAGTCACTTACGAGATGTCCTTGAAAAACTATTTCTAGACCTTTTTATAATTCTGCAGTGGCTGATAGCAATCTGAATGCTGACACAATAACAGGTTGGCAGAAACATTTTATTACCAAATTGTGGATTTGCAGATTGAAGTAATTCTGCAAAAAGAAAGAGGGAACTTGTCATCCCACGCTTCAGTGGGATTCTCAGACATATTCGGATAGAAGCCGAGTGCTATGAATGTCAGATGGTGGGTCCCCCAGGCTCCCTGGCAACCTGCATGCAACTAAGAAAGAGGCAACAGCTTGCTTCAAGTATCCTTCGCAGAGATGACATAGTTAGATAAACCCAACAGGGAGTATAGCACGTGGAGGGAGCAGTCTGGTAAGAGGAAGCCATTCCCTGTGGGACTGGCTCCATATTGCCACATGAAATGTTCAAAACACTGCTAGCCAGGAAAGTTGAATTTATTGCTTAATGAGCAGAGGACCCGGAAAAGATCATTGACAACTGCAGTGTAAACACAGCCACTTAATAGGGTGTTACTGAATGCCAAGAGGAAATTAAAAAAATCTGTCCTACCAGCAGCATTTTCTACCATATAGAATATGATTGGAATAAATACGGAACACAGAAAGCAGCTGTAGAGAACAGATGAGATATTAGATATGGTAGAAAGAAGAGAAGAACTTAAATCCAGAGGGCATTTTTTTTTAGACTGCCTTGAGTATAAAGAATTGTGAAAAAGAAATGATGAAGGAAGACAAGTTAGCATAAGAGCAGCAGAGTGACAGAGGTAAACGCAAAATGACACTGTGACATTATTAAGAAGCTCAGCAACACTCTCAACCTCCATCACAATGTCATCAGGACAGATGGCAACAATTGGCAAAGACAAGGCACAGCATGTCTGGAAAGCAATAAGAGCCTATAGAAGAAAAAATAATATGAGCAACTATGTAAAACACAAGAGAGTACTACAGATTTTTCTAGAGGTAAAACGACAATTTACCCTCCACCCTATGCATATTTGTCACAACTGCCTGATGGATATGACATCATTTCCCACTTTGTCAAAGCTTTACAAAGAATCATGACTTTCACAGAACTCGTTACTACCATTTATTATTCTTGTTCGTACCTGTGAGACCTATTGTGAGTGACTGCATCATGCTAGGCACTTACCGAAATCAGAATCAAAAATGGTCCCTGCAAAGTGAGCTTACAATCAAAATATAGCACAAAACAAAACATTTGGGTGCAGATACGAGGGGGTATACTGAAAAAGATTTATCTTCTACAAATGTCAGCAAAGGCCATAGAGAAATGACAGAAAGAGGACAGTAAAGCTATGGAGAGTGAGAGGTATGGTTATTTGTTCATAAAGAACTAACTTTTAAAATTAATTAAAAAAGACAGGACAGCCACAGCATGGGTGAAGGACATGAATATAAGAAATAATAAACCTCAGATGGGAAGTAGAAACTCTAGGAAAAATTTATCAAATGTACAATTATACCTGTGGTATCTAATAATGCAAGAGAAAAGAGAAACATCTGAGGCAGGGAAAGCACTAAGTAAACAAATTGTTCAGTAACAGACAAAACACCTGTTCAGCCAGAGCTGGTATAAATTGAGCAGGATACATGGATCTTGTTCTTCCTGCACCAGCAGTGTCTGCTGTGAAGTCCACTCAGTATTACTGAGCAATACCACCAAAAATCAAGCTTCTGCAGAGCTCCCACTGAAGGAGCCTCTGGCTAATTGAGCTCCTGGGGAAAACTTAATAAAAATCTTCAGCCAGTAGGGCAGTGGGTGCAATAGGGTTGAGCGAGGAAGTGTCTCACTAGCCAATAATTAGAATTACATAGACTACAAGCCATCTTGTGTTTGGGAAGGCCTATCCACATCTTTTTTTCTTAGTAGAAATTCGTATTGTTTATTTCTTCCTCCATGCTTTTGCACAAAGACACATTTTGAACATGAGTTAAGGGAAATTTAGAGAAAGGTAGAGAGTGGCAATACATAAAAAAGCAGTGTGAGAAGCTGTATGTGGCACCAGGCCCTGCTGTTCAATTCCATGTGTGTTGGGTATTTGCTTGACCCTTCCCAGCTGTTGTGTAGTTCCTGATCCCTCAGATGATATGAACCCCTTGCCTGATCAGCTTCCAGATGCTATACTGTTCCCAATTCCTCCTGATCATAAGTCTCAACGCCAACTCAGTTCCAGCTGCCATAACTCTCATCCTTCCTCACCGAAGAGCTCCCTACCCAACAGTTCCCCCAAATGTCATAACCTGCCTGACCCTCCCCAGCTGTTGCAATCCTCCTGATCCCACACTGTAAAACCTCTTTGATTTGTCCCCTTCCCAGCTGCTCTGCCCATTACCACTGAAGGCTGTGGTCCAGATCCTATCTCCTTGAAGTGTCCTACAACTGCAAAAATTTACAATTGTAGCTCACAGATTCCTTCGTGAAACAGTTTTCTTTACAGGATATAACTTTTCAGCCAGATTTCATACAAGCCTTCCTGCTGCAGTAATTTTACAGTGGCAAAAAATCTGACTTCATGTAGATTTATCAGCATCTGGTATATTATATAATTATACAATGTAATACATGCTATGTTTTGTAACATGGTATAAATATTATTTTATAATAATTTTATATAACAATTATATAATGTTAACTTTATAATATTATCTAGAATAAACATATAAATAAATGAAACATTATCATAACATGCACAATATAATGCAATCAATATCTTTAGGATTTCTTTTGTATATGGCAAGTGAAAGAACACTGCACAGAAGACTGAGGCTCCTTTCACTTTACTTACGAGTTGACCCCAAAACATAGGCCTGATTTAATTACACTCAGGCATCTTTATCCCATTCTAAGAGCATATTGCAAATCCTTTTTAACTTGTGTCCACTTCATATTATAAAACCAATGCAAAGAAGCACTGTCATAAAGACAATCCAGAGGTCCACAGAATTCAACATTGGGGTTCAGATTTTTTTTGCCTACAGATTATTACAAGTCAAGAAAAAAAATCACTGATTTTGCAAACAAAATTACATTAGGGGAACAAGATCATTATTTACATGATTTGGGTATCTGCTGAACTGACATTAAAATGTCCAGAACCACTGAAGAGCTTGTTATTAATAATTTGTTATAGTCTTCCTTTAAAATGTTTAGTTATTTATTTAGAGGGAAAGGGGAAAAAAACCAAAACAAGACAAAATGTATCACTCAGACCACCACTCCTCTAACTCAAATCATCTATATTGAGTATATGGAGAAAGTATCTGCTCTTTCATCTTAGTCAAGCCAGTCAGCTGTACCCAAAGCAAATGAGCAGTCAACATAGTAAGGTCTTCAGTTTTTCAGTACTGGGGCTGTTCCACCTCTATCCACAACTTCCCTGTTGTCCTACATACACTGTTAAAGGTACTTTGATAGTTTTATTAGCTGTACTACCATGTTTCCTCTCATTCCACATCCGTCTTATGAGCCTTAATCATATGCATTAGCTATGTAAGCACTAGTACTGGCTATGGCTGGTCCCCAGCTGGGTATCACAGAATCACAGAATCATTAAGGTTGGAAAAGACCTTTAAGATCATCAAGTCCAACCACCAACCCAACACCACCATGCCCACTAAACCATGTCCTGAAGTACCACATCTACACGTTTCTTGAACACTTCCAGTGATGGTGACTCCACCACCTCCCTGGGCAGCATCTTCCAATGCTTGACCACTCTCTCCATAAAGAAATTTTCCTAACATCTAGTCTAAACCTCCCCTGGAGCAACTTGAGGCCATTTCCTCTCATTCTATCGCTAGTTACTTGGTAGAAAATACCAACACCCACCTCGCCACAACCTCCTTTCAGGGAATTGTAGAGAGTGATAAGGTCTCCCCTCAGCCTCCTCTTCTCTAGACTGAACAACCCCAGTTCCCTCAGCCGTTCCTCATAAGACTTGTTCTCTAGACCCCTCACCAGCTTCGTTGCCCTTCTTTGGACACGCTCTAGCACCTCAGTATCCTGTATGTGACAATTCACTGCAATGTATGACCACAGTAACAGCTATAGGTATTGGGAATACCTGTTTAGATAAAGGAATAGTGAATGAGTCCACAGTCTCACAAACAAGTCTATGCCATCATCTAGACTTTAGATAGATCAGAGATTTGGCTACATGGAGTTAACTGAGAAAATGATGTTTGAAATCATCATTGATAATTTTAACAAGAACTACAAACAGCTCTAGACATGAGGAACTGAAAAACTTATTTTTTATGATATAAGGGAAATGCAGCAACATATCTTTCACTGTTTTGAAGGGATTTTGTTTTGTTTTGTTTTTAAAAAGCACAGATTTGCTAATGATGTTGCACATCAGTCTCTGTAAATGGTAAAGGACCATTTGTGTGTTTTTTTAAAGAAGAAAATGTAATCCAGAAACCATGTAGTTCTTTCTGGTTTTGTGCCCCTCTGTCCATCCTGGGAGCAAATAAGGAAAAGTTTACCTCAGGAGGATCCCCTTTTATTTCAAAAATCTCTCCTGAGTTCACAAATCTGCAAAACTGGGCTGTTAAGGTCATGAAATATGTTCCTGAAGTTCTTCCATTTCTGTTCAGTCATCAGTATGACACAGACAAGGAAACAAAACAGGAAACTGGAAAACAAAAATGACAGCAAAATATTTTAAGAAGTCAGACACTTTTAGGTTTTCTTCAGAACTGACAAATTAGGTTGTTGCTCTATGCTTCTGAATTTGTAGCAAACTACAAAATAACTTGATCAAGGCTTTTTGTGTTTGGGTCTTTTTTCATAACATGCTAGGCTAAAACAAATTATATTCATGATATAACAGAGTGAAAGAGCTAATTTAGCTAAATTGCTAAATGGCAGCAATGCCTCAGTGTCGATTTAGAGAGGCAAATATGAGTGAATGTGAAAAACAGAAGTGAACGAGACTTTCAGACACTTTTTATGTATGTCTAAATTCAAATACAATGTTTTCTTCCTTATTCTCTAATAAGGAAAAGGGCTAGCCATTAAATGGTTTCATGTAATCTGTAGGCAGGGTAGCCTTGAAGACCTTTATAGTATAAGGATACAATTTCCAGTAGAAGTCCTTTGCAGATGAAAAAGGCTGACAAGGACTGTGAAGAGTGGGCAAAAACGTAAGGAGGGTGATGCAGAGATGCTACAGGTAATCCCCACAGCTGGTAGGTTAAATGACTGCCATAGACTTGACAGCCTCTATTAACAGCAGTCCTGTGTATGGCATTTTACAGATATGGGAATCTGAGGAGAAGCGCCATTCAAAAATTTTGAGCACATGTAGGAAAATGAACCTTTGCACAGGAGTCAAAAGTTAAGAAACTTCCCATTGTCTTTTAGAGTTTCTATGTGTATGTGTGTGTAAGAGAAAAAGAGAGATCTCAGGTAAATCAGATCTCTGTGCCTCAGTTTCCCATTCATAATAGAGAAACAATTGGGTAATTTGTCTTCCTTTCACAAGATGTGTGATTCCTGATGCACAAATATTTGCCATCTCCTTTCTTAGCGCATTTATTCTGCATAAAACTGAAAAAGATTGTTCATTTCATTAAGAGAATGTGTTTTTTTATCATCAAGCACTCCATCAATTTTAATCTCAGTTCCTGTATTTGAGTAACTGATGAATACTTCTTTTCTGGCAAAGTGCAATGCCTTTCATTTCTGTCTTTTCCTATCCCCTATGTGTAGACAAGTTACATTGAGACCCTTGGGGTCAGAAGAGACCAGAAAGCCAGGCTGATTTGTTAGACCCCACAGCTTGACCTTAAGCACAAGTATGTACAGTCTGAGAGCTTCATTCTCATCCTCAGCACATACGTAATCTCTGTTATTGTTAATGGAAGAGATGCACATCCACTAAAAGACCAGATATTTTCTTTTGCTGTTCCACCATTAAAGAATACCATAAATACAGAACAAAATTACCCAACCAGACTAGAAAATATCTCTCTAGTGTGTATTTTGCAGAGGAGCAACCTGGGATCTAACTTTTGAAATGAGAACTATGATGTGTTCTTAAACTGAAATATGCGTAATACACTTGTAATGAAAGCTTCTTCCAAAGCCCTGAGCAGTAACAGTGGACTGTTTGATGACAACCACAGGAGCCAGATCATGGCATGATAGGTGCAGCTGACATTGACACAGTGAAGTTGTTCAGCACGAGAGAGAAGGAAGTACAGGTGTTTACATCTCAAGAGGAATCACTCTTGAACTGGGTTCAGCTCCCTTATACAGCTCCCTTACATGAAGGATACATTGCCTTCAAAGGAGATGTAGACTCCAATTCTGTACATCCAGGTGAGACTAACCTTAAGACAGCCAGTTTGCCACCAAAGGGGGGAATTAAAACAAATTACTACAGGCTACCTAAAGTCACATTCAAAACCTGATTCACAATCCTTTAAAATCACTGGGTTCTTTTTAAATCAAATCCCTGAAGTCTCATGGTGCTGTGGTGAGTTTACCATGGCTGGATGCCAGGTCCCCACCAAAGCCGCTATGTCCCTCCCCTCCTCAGCTGGACAGGGGAGAGAAGATACAACAAAAGGCTGGTGGGTCGAGATCAGAGCAGGGAGAGATCAGTCACCAGTTACCGTCACGGGCAAAACAGACTTGACTTGGGGAAATGAGTTTAATTAGCTTAAAATGAATTTAATATTACAAATCATATCAGAGTAGGGCAATTAGAACTAAAACCAAATCTTAAAACACCTTCC
>NW_010561318.1:24226-29228 GCF_000687285.1 Phaethon lepturus | reverse complement strand
TTCCTGGGAGGTGTTGCACCTTCATCTGCCAGTCCCAAGGCTCTCTGTGTTCAAAACGCTGCTGGTGGAAAGCTCCAAGCAGCCCATCAGCTGCAGGATTGGGTTCAGTCAGCAAATGATTCATCATCCAAATGAGGCAGTAAGGTGACTGCAACTTTCCTCTTTGTTATGAGAACTTTGTTAAACAATTGCATTGCCCCTTGAAAAGACTCTGATACTTTTCCCCCTATGTTATTTAGAGCTTGGACAAAGATCAGTCATGAATAACAGTATTGTCCATTGTGTTGGTAGGACCTTATCTAAAACGTAGTTGGAAAACTATGAGCAGCCACTCAGAAAAGATGAATTCACACTGGGACTGGGCGAGAAGGGCTACAGGGGTGATATGGGGAAGGAAGAGCTCGTAAGAGGAGACAGAATGAGCTAGCTCAGGTGTCTGCTCTATGGCACTCCCTTGTGCTCTGCAAGCATGCTCTGAGATAAATTTGTTTCTATCTTGCCAGTCTAGTCTCTCAGCAGAGTCCATATTTCTCTAAAACAAATATTTGTGTTTAAATATCTGAAGCATATCCTACATTGACAAATACACTGCTAACTCTGGGAAAGCAGGATAGGCCAGAAAAAACTGGATCAGGTTTTCCACACTGGTGCCCCCCTCCACACCATGCTTTCTGGCCATGCTGGCAAAAAATTATTCTTCCTTATGAAATGCAAAGCACTAGAAATAATCCTTATTGGATTGTTCTTGGCTGGTGATGCTGAAATCTTTATTATATTTCCCTGTAGTTGGTACAATTTTGCTGCCAGCTTGCTATTCGGGTTTGTGTGTTTCCCATTCATTTTCAAGGAGTTTAATACCATGGAATGCAAAGAGCAGGGTTGGGACATTAGATTCAAAGAAAATGGGGGGGGGGTGGTGTGGGGGGTGGGCGAAGACTGTTTTCAATAGAACCTAAAATACTGGCAAGCTTTTTGCTGGTTTTGGTTTTTAATAGTTGATGAATTTCTTTGTCTATTCCTCCAACATTGTCTGGGTTTTTTTTGTTGTTTAATTTATTTAATAGCAATAGTTTCAAAGTCAATAAGAAATGAGAAAAAACAAACCCCAAACCCCAAGCTTGTGCCTCCTTGGCAGAGAGATCTCTGCTACACATCTGCTAGCTGAAACTTGAGAAAGCAGGCTCTGTGTTCATGCTCTGAGCCTGGAACCTGATCTGCTGTCCATTTATGTGGAAGGGAATCTTGCCATGAGTTCGCTGGGCTTTACTTCACATTGTCTCTGTAGCGGTGGTTTATCAGTCAGAAATTTGAACCCTTGTGGGTGTTTGGTTTTTGTTTTTTTTTTTTTTTTATTTTGTTAGAGTTCAGCTGGCTCATTTATTTGCTCTGCACTTAGAAATGCAACTGTGTTAATTCTTTAAACCTGTGGTCCATATTTTAGCAAATATGCACATCTCTGCAGTTAATGTAGCCACAGAGATTTTTCTTGTGTAACAAAGCTGGCTGGAAGGTCTATGCTATTAGTAATGGTAGAAAATATAGATTAACAAAGAGAAATAAAAATCTGCTTGGGATTTTATTGTCTTAATATTGGAAAAAAATAGCTTGTCCATGTGGTTTTAAGACTTACGGCAAATTTAACATTACTAATGATGGAAAACAAAGTGTGTTTTGAATTTTGGTTTTCATTCAGATAGAAGGTGATTTCTACTCTGCAGGCAAAGCCCCACATGGCTTTCAGTGGTGCAAACCACATGGAGCTTTCACTATAGCCTGATTATTTGATTTGCTTGTAGGTAGACTTCTGATTTGGATAAACTAGACATAACACCATACAGTGATCTGGTACTTCCAGTGGAAATGCCCAGGTGGCCTTCTCCTAGATAGAAGTGTTTGTAGTATGTTAAAAACTACTAAATGAAAATATCTGTTTGATGCAAGGAAATGTGATATTTGCATCAAGGAGGGGCAAGATGATTACTTTCTCTAGGCTGTGGGAGAACACTAACATATGCCATCCTTACATCTAGTTAGATTGATGAATACCAGATGGAAGTCATGCAGAATGTTTTCTGTAGTATGCATAAGTGTTGCTGGCAGCTTTTCAGTTTTTGATATAGCAAAAGACAGTTGTACTTGCTTTAGTGAGTTGAGATAAATGCCTGCAGACTCCAAAATCTGTCTAGGAGAAGAACTGCGACTAAAAGTTTTCAACAATCCTTCATTTATTGTCAAAGTATCATGACTGTGGCTATTACTTCATAGAAGTGCTCGATGTAGACAATCTCTTAGCAGCCATTAATGCATATAAGTAGCTTTTTGCACAACTTTTTTTTAAAATTCTTTAATTTACATCTTAGATGTACATTCTGTTTTTCCTTTAATAACCAAAGACACATGTTGAAATGTTCACTAAATAGCCTTTCATGAATGACATTGACTGCTGAACTTCACATTCTTCTGTTTCTTTTCTCCAGCACTTTGTCCATCTTGTCCATTTGGGTCATGCAGCTGCATTTAATCTGCATCAGTGGAGTCTTGTCAACTGTGACCTAAAACAATGAGCTGTGCAGTGCCAGCACAGTTGCCTTGCGTGCATGCTCCTGACTGCAGTACTGTGTTCAATTACTGCATGTGCTTTGGTTACTGACTAGCAGTAACAAATATTTGAGATAATTATGGAATGTTCATCTATTGAACTACCCGTGCATGCAGACGTTTTTTGGTACTATATTTTTATGGTCTTTTCCATCAGTGGGTTTACTCTCAAGGGGCTTGACTGAGTTTGTTATTTTGTGACTTCTAGTTTTTAAGCTAATGTTCTGCAGCAATTTGTCTTTTGTAACCTTAGCCTGTGATCTGGGTCTAGTTTGGGTGTGATTTCCATGTGGCTATTGTTTGTTTCCACCAGCCCCATTTGTGACTGTTTGACATAATTTCAGGTGAGACCAGGGAAAAAAAAAAAAAAGGAAATCTATAGTAAAAAAGTGCTGCATAGACTGGTGTTTGTGGCCCACTCATGTGAGGGTTCAAAAGAGACTGTGAACCATGTGGCTGTTGCAGGGAAAGACAGTTCTGTAGCTCATTTCCTTTGGCAAAAGGGAATGAGATTCTAAGTGGCTGCAAAGACTTACTCTGGTTGGGGGATTGCAGTCTTCAGTTGCTGAGAGCAGCCCAGCCTCCCAAGGCCGGGGGAATGTGTTACCTCCCACAGTTAGCAAATACAGCCAGTTCTCTTGTTCCTTTGCCCTGGAAGAACCGAGCTGCTGCTGACTGAGGAGACTGCACAGAAGCAGAGCAGCCAAGTAAAGGAAAGGGTAGAGCAAGTTTGTTTGAACGTGTTTGTGAAACATGATGAAATTACTTTCCCCCAAGGTGCCTGGAGGAATAGAATAATCATTTGAGCTGGTCGTGAACTTTTCCGTGACTTTTTTTTTTTACTTTGGCAAATGCTGGCTTCTCAAACTGAGAAAAATGTTTTCTTGATGCATATTGGCTTTATTACAACTTTTAAGGAGGTTTCCCATGTCTTCTGAACATGAGAGATGCATTCCTGTAACAGTTGACATGCCTGATTGTCAGAGCACTCACCCAGGATGGAAGATGGACATTTTCAAGTCCTTGCTTTACTTCATCAAAGTGGTCCTTAGGTCCAGCTGGAGGCAACAGCTGGAGGGACAACAGAGACCGCAGTGCTTGTGGTGACTGACAGGGTTACTGTCCTCGGCACCTCCCTGTGCCGCAGGGACAAGGTAGCTGAGCCACTTCTGAATTCATCATTTAAGTGTTAAATTCCACAGTAAGGTAATCGATGGTGTTTACTTTAAAAATCATTCTGTAAATGCCCCACTGCAACTTCATTAGCCACTCAAAGCTATGCAGTCCCTGCTCATCAGTCCAAGTCCTGTGTGATTAAGGTTCATCAAACTCTGATGCCTGGGCTGAGCCCTCCAGCAGTTCAGTGCCACTGTGCTGGGTCCCCTACTATGCAGGAGTTCTGGTAGCATGTCAAGTGAGGAAAGCAAAGGAAGTTTGAACACCTTAAAGACCTCATCAGGCCCTTAAAAGCAGACATGAACTTGGATGATCTGATATTTCAGATGTGTCCCAGACAGATACTAAAAGCCTGCTGCATGGTTTGGATTTGTTGTGTTGCAAGCAGCTTTCAATTGCTTATGGCCTGCTGGACAACTGAAAGGCCAGACTATTTCTAATCTGTCTCACATGTATAAAAAATACGTCCCCTCACGTTATCCCCAGCTCTGTACAGTGCTGGGTCTGTATATTCCCCTCTTTCAAGCAGTGGCATGCAAGGCTCAGGTGTTGGCTAACCTAACTTTTTTTAGGGGGAGTGGTGGTGGGTGCAACAGAAGTCATGAGTACAGAAGACATACATAGTTTAGTTCATGTTCTTTATTTAGCCAGTGGAGGCATCCAGGTGGACTTGCAGTTTAAAATGAAGGTTATTGCCAAACTCTTGAAATGTGAATAGTTACTTTTTTTTTAATGTGTTTACAATGGTGTTCTAAAGTCTGAATTCTGCTATGGTTCACCACCAAAATTTTATTTTGCCTTGTTAAAAGTAATACCTGTTTAGTAGCTAGCAAGTTTAACTTAAATGATACTTATGTCTGAATCCTTTGGATGACTCTTAAAAACCCTGTGTCTGTTTGTTGCATAGTTTCAAGGGGTTGTGTTATATGGTTGTCTGTGATAGCAGTGGAGGGGACTTAGGGCTGTTGGTGGTCCTGTTTCACATGTGTCTGCTTTGGGCCCTAGTGCTACACATGAATTGTAAGGGTACTACAGAGTAAGTGTATCCTGAATACAGCATTGTTTGGAGGTCATTAAGCTAGTGGTGACCTGGACTGCTAAAGCCATCTAGCACATCCTGTGCCTCAGTGCTGGGGGAGGCTGGGTCAGAGGCCTGAAGTTCAGCGGCCTGGTAGATGTCATGAATGGGAGCAGGAGGCAGCCTTGGCATGTGGAAGACCTGGGACAT
>NW_010561318.1:20963-24209 GCF_000687285.1 Phaethon lepturus | reverse complement strand
CTTTCCCTGCTTTGTCTATTTGGATTCTAAACAGTGGAGTGACCGATTACCAGTAACTGTGTGTACTGTGCCTGGTGAAGAGCTGCTGGTCTAGGTTAGCCCTTCAATGCCAGCATAAGAGCACAATGAACGCAGTGTGCGTACGTGGTATGCCAAAGCTGGGGACAGGAGGGTGGGTTGTAGTAGTTCCTCTGAATTCTGTTAGTGCAGGATGAGAAAATTCTCTGGTTGCTTCTCTGTCCCATGATATGGATGTGAACAGTGTGTGCTGGAATGGGAAAGAGGGGAGAGAGGGCTGAGGTGGCAGATCAAGCAGCGAAGGTTGTAAGTAGAGCGCTGTATCCTATGCTTCTGGGCGCTGAGGGCAATGGGACTTGAGGGGTGTTATCATCTGATTTCCCAGCTTCTAGATAACAATGTGTGCTTTCAGCAGCCTCCTCTTTGGCAAGAGCTCTGTTCTGCTGTTCTCCTGTAGCAGGTTTATAGGGTGTCTTAGAGAATGAGGTCATAGATGGAGTCATCACATTCCACTTGACTGCAAGCGAGGGAAGAGTTAAAACTTCACTTGGCAGGAATGTCTCTCTAATTTAACAGTTAGGAAAAATTTTCGAGTAATAGTACAGGTAACATGCAGTAAAGCAACCATCAGTCTTCCTTTCCAATAGACCTTTTAGGTTGTAAAAAGACTGAATTTGAGCCATAGTTCAATGTATGTTTATCTTTCTCACTGTACTAGCAAAGCTGGTTAGGGATTTATTTATATTTTTCTGGATGAGGGATTTTTCCAGGACTCACTTGAAGATCTATTGCTTTTGAAAATCCCCTCCTCTGAGAATTAAGGGAAAGGAAGAATTAATGGAACAGGCACTAAAAAGATGGGGAAAACAGAGGTAAAATGGTAAAAAGAATACTGATGAAATTACTTTTTGCCTTCTAAACATAATTACACGAAATGTGTTATAATGTAAAAACCTTTGAGATGCTGAGATAGGTATTAAAATGTTTATGTGCAAAATAATCTGGTAGCGTGAGGGCAAAAGCAGTGCAGGCATTTCACCGGGTGATGGTGCTGTGGTTTCACACAAATTCTCCCCACTCTAGCAAACAGACCGTGGCTGTTTTGGAGCTTTAGTTCTTGCTAGATACATCAGCAATGTTAGCCCTGCAGTGCTGTGTCACTTGGGACTCCTGGCCATGACTTGCAGTGATGTGGAAAGAAAACTGCTTCCTGCTCCACGGAGTGAGACCCACAGTGAAGAATGGCTGGCGCTGCAGCATCAGTTTTTAGGGGGAACTTGGGATAATCTTAACCTTTTGAGTGCTCTGTACTACTGTGGTGTACACATACAATCAGCTCCAGTACACGGAGAGGGAAAGTGTCCTGTTAAACGATTTGGTAGTCTTCCTTTAGTCTCTGCAAACCTCAGCAGGTAGTGCCAAGTCACATGTTGAGTGTGACAGAAATAAATGACCATCGGAAGATGGTCATGGTATGGCAATGGGACGCAACACATGGTGTCAAAGAGCATGTGTAGAAGCATTAAGAAAATACATGGTACCTTTTCCTTGAAGCATCACAGAACAACACATTTCCGCCTGAGGCTTGATAATCAAAAGCATCCAAAGCAATTAGGAGCACAAGCCTCCTGGATTTTTTCAGTGGGAGCTCTTAGTGTTGATTCGTAGGATCCTGTGTGACTCTGTTACGGTGGCTTAGCAAGCAACTCATCAGCCAGACTTCAACAATTGACCATCTGTGTGCTCCTAGTTGGTAAATGTGAATGGTTTAACTACCATCATGTGTCATTATATTATTGTAGCAGATAGTATTTTCTTTAGAGGTTTGTGAGCCCTGTGATGGCATTCAGTAATTGCCATCATATTTCTTTTAGCAGAGCAATGTGGAAAGGTGTATTAGCAGAGTAAGGTCCTAAATAATTGTTTTTATTTGATATATGCAGGCAGGTAAGGCTCAGTTAAACATGTGGCTTTTTCATCTTTTTTTTTTTTTTTTTTTGGGTGTGATTCTTGAGCACAGAGCAATGATAGAGGAATGTATGTAATTAAGGATACTGCAGTCTCCCTGTATACTGTACTTGGGTATTTCAGCAGCAAGTTAAATTTCCCAGCTAAGCCTTTTGCATCCCTACTGAATTCCTTTAACTGTCTTTAGGGGTTTATCTGTGAGCAGTCAGTGCTTGTTTAAAATACCTCAACCAAAGTTAAGTGTAAAGAATCAACTGGTACCCAGGGAATTGGGAAGGTTATAGTTTAACAGTTGCTGAATGAAGTGTATCCTCTTCTTTGAGACATAGGAGCACTCTAACAGTCAGTTAAGTACGCCATCAGATGGTTTTTGTCAATGGGGTTTTCTTTATGACGGCTGGGGGAAAGGCTGCCCAGAGGATGCCTGTTGCATGCTTAGCTTCTTGGTGTAGCAGTTCATCAAATAATCTTTCTGTTAAGAGTATGTTTGTTACCAATCTTAATGAGTTCAGGGCACGGAGAAAAGATGCTTCCTTCAGATAGGTTTTCCTCAGTTACAATGTAGCTGTATGAAATTTTGAGTGTTTTATGGTTACAAAGAAGCATCACATGGAATTTTCTCTGGTTTTCTTTCAAACTGGTGAGATCTCTTATCCCTTTGTTTGCTTTCACTTGGATTTAAAATTTTCGCTATTTTGGTTGCTTGGCTTGTTGAAAACAGACAGATAGGATGGCCCTGAGAGCATCCATGCAAATTAGCAAAAACCACAAGGGCAGGCTGTTCACAAAGATTCAGCCAAAAAGTAACAGGACCATAAGGAATTGTTGAGTCCAGATTATAACAGTGATCTTCATTTAAGATTAAAAAGATATATTCTATTGCAAGTACTCTGCAAGTCGAACAGTATTTGCTGAGTGTGTACCAGCACATAGAGGGCCTGCTCTGCCACGTTCATACATTGGCTGTGGAATCTGTGTGGAAGTTGGAAGAGTTTCAGAAATAGAAGCTGAAACCTCCCTCAGAGTTGGAGTTCACTGTGGTTGCTGGAGCACTAGGAATAAGAGGTACAATAATTAGCCTGTTGGTGATCATATGAATAGGCCTAAAGGACAAACCAGTAATGCTTAACATCATCTTTAGGGAATGCAATAGTAATACTTTTAAAAATATTATTAATAATAATATTTTAATAATACTTTTTAATAATCTAAACATAATGCCAATGTTTAGATATTTTATGTGATTCCACACTGGAAGTC
>NW_010561318.1:4435-20932 GCF_000687285.1 Phaethon lepturus | reverse complement strand
CTGCTGATGGAAATGCAGGAAGAGAATTTGGTTTAGGGTAAAAACTCACAGAAAACTTTTGAACCAACAGCTGATGCCTGCCAAGAAATGTCACCTGCATAATCGTGCTGATTTTAGCTTGGATTTAACAGGCTATGAGCTCTTCAGCATCTTGTTCTAGACAGACAGAGGGATGGCAGATTCCTAAATGGTAATATGACAAAGACTGAACTGATGTGATTATTTGTAGGATAGACTAAACACCATAATCACACTGTGGTTTTTCTACATGTTGCAATTTGAATTAGGTTTATGTCACTTACTGGGGGGGAAAAAAGGCTGACACCATTTAATTAGCATACTTGAAATCACTGTATGAAAGAAGTATGTCACTGTTGTGGTGTGTGAGAATTGGTAAAGAAAGAAAACTGTGTCTTATATGTTAATAACAATAAATGGGACTGGAGAAATGCCTGATGTAATCTGTATTTGATTGGAAATGAAGTATCCAAGAATAACCTACTAAACTACAGGGCAGGTGGTTTAAATAAAACCAGAACTGTATTGGTGGTAACTATCTTGCAGTAGCTGGCAATAAGACATGTCAGGACAGATCCAAGAAAAACTGAAAAAACTTTACATTGGGGTGGGAAAAGAGAGGGTGAAGGAGGAGTTCTGTCTTGATCCTGTGTGCTGAGGTTGCTCATACATTTAGTGATGCAGCTAGTGTGCAAATGCTTTGTAAGTAATTGCTACTGTGGCTGACGATACGCACATTTTCAGACAAAACAGTTTTGAAGACACTTATTAAAGAAACCTTTAATTCACTTTTTCTGTCTATCATGGGATGTATACTCTGCTCAGGGCTTTCTAGCATCATTAAGTATCCAGGCTGTGAAAATGTATGAGTTATTACAATAGTCATCTTAACAGTAATGGCAGAACATAGAGGTTTAGTTCAACTTGGATAAGCACCTGAAAATGTGGGTGCTAGCTTATTCAGATTTACAGTATTTTCGTTGTTTTGATGCAGAAATTGAATCCTTGCAGAACTGCAATTTCTTGCCAGATGATCCTGTGTTTCCCTCTCACCAGGCTACAGACAACAAGGCATGAGCTATTTTTCTCCCTTCTGCTGCTCTGGTACTAAACACAATATGGAAGTGGAATCTGGAAATACAAAACAAATGGAGAAACAAGAATTAGATGTAATTCAAATGTCAGAGATCTTGGACAAGATTATGAAAGCATATGTATGAAGTGCACTTATTAGACTTTTAAACACTTGAGAGTGGTTTGCTCTACTTAATTCATTTGGTAGGTACAATTTTCAGAAAAGTCATCTTCTGTATTGCCACAAGAATGCACTCCAATTACCTTTGGTTTTTTTTTTTTTTTTTTTTTTGGTGTAAAATAAGAGAATGAGGAAACGACTACCCCACTGAAGCTTGGATAAAGTCCATCATCTTAGCAAATCACACATTCCAAAGCCAGCTTTCAACATCATCCATAGATCTTGACTGGAATGAGGAAAAAAAAAAAAAAAGCTGAAGCCATGATTCTGTACTGTAGAACTTCAGAGAAAATTGTCCTCTTCCAATAGACTAGGATTTTCTTAGTCATCCCACAGGAGTGAACACAGAATTAGTATGCAGTGTTCCAAGCAGCAGGCACAAAGAGGTCATGATAGAATCATAGAATGGTTTGGGTTGGAAGGGACCTTTCAAGGCCATATAGTCCAACCCCCCTGCAGTGAGCAGGGACATCTTCAACTAGAGCAGGTTGCTGAGAGCCCCATCCAGCCTGACCTTGAATTTTTCCAGGGACGGGACATCTACCACCTCTCTGGGTGACCTGGGCCAGGGTTTCACCAAACCAGCTGCGCTAGAGGTGTTAATACCAACGTGTGTGGATGAATGTGAGCTGCTTTGCTTCTGCCTGGCAGAGATCCCATGCTGAAATGTGGGGCACAGGTTTGAGCAGGGTGCTAGCAAGCCTGCCTGCTCATCTCGCTGGACTCCGCACTGCTGCAGCCATGCTACTCTGGTGTTCAGAAAATCTTTTTTTTTTTTCCTTGATGGCTATCACTCCATTGGAAATTGCTTTATTTCTCTGCAGGTTGGATTCATCTGTAGAATGTGGATAAATATGCTGTCTTTGTAAAGTACTTTGGGTGCTAAAAAATGCAGGGAATTGCTGCAGCTTTCTGTTTAAGAAGTGTTACCATTGTCATCCCAAGTCTACCAAGCAGAAGTCTTCCCATGAGGTTTTGAATCACAGGGAAGAAGGTCTACCTCACCGTGACTTCTACATAAAACATTTTCTCAGAACTAATTAAAACTTTGAGAAATCATTAGAACTTAAATGAATCAGTGCTGCGTAACTAACAGCTTATGTTAAAGGCTTTGAACAAATATCCACAATGCATCAGTAAACATGCAAATTACTTTTTCATGTCGGGATGTGTCTACAATGCTGTGCATTGATAAAAGATTTCTCTGTGTCTGTAGCTTTCCATGCTTTTAAGTTTATTGGTTTTCCTAGCCTCTCTTTCAGGCCTTTTAATATATGGAGAAACATTCTTTAAAGTGATTTACCAAGCAAAATTCATTGTGCTTCAGCAATAACTAGCAGTTAACAAAGTGTCTAAATTAAGGACTGAAATAAAGCTGGGACCGGTTACTGATCAATCATGGCTGTTAACTTTGGTAATCTTCTTTAAAAGAGATTATTGCTGCTATAAAATATTTTCCCATGGTTATGACGGCAGTTATGGAGAAGATTCATGACTTGCAAAAGTTTGGTTGGGCATAGTTCACTCCTGGGTTCTTTCACTCATACTGTAAAGTAATCCTTGGTTTGAAGAGGGAAAGGAGGAGAAAGGATTGGATCCAGTAATGAATATAATTAACACCACTGGCTTCTTTTTCAGTAAGTTTTTTATAAGCAATAACCCTCTTTGGTTGAGCTGTTTCCAACACCGTTAGGCTTTTTGGATTACTTCATACCTTCCGTCTGTGTGTGTAATACGTACTAGCAAGCAATACTGTTCTGCATTTGTCTTGTTTCAAGTTGGTTATAAGCTTGCAACCGCTGGCTGGCAGAACTGGTACATTTGCTCAGTGGGTAGAGGCTAATCTTTCTGGATTCTCAGTTGAGTCAGTACAACTGGCTCATATGCTGATGGCTTCCTGTTATGGATTCACACTAGGTGGATTTCATACTGCAGGATGATACAGACTTTGAAGGACTCTGCAAATACAGTATTCAGTGTAAGCAATGGTACTTACAAGATTGTGGTTCCATCTGCTTGCACTGTTGGCATCTAATTTTTCATTATCTACAGACCTCTGCAGGAATACCGGAATTTGTTTGTGGTTGTTGGAACTTACCGATTGTTTAACCTGGTGCTTTTTTGTAGCTAAGGAAGTTCTTTCTATATGTGTAAGAGTGCAGGTCGAGAATGAAATGTCTGCTTGTGCAAAATCTCTAGCTTGAGCTGGCCACTTCCTCAGTGGCACAAACATTGCACATCTTTCAGTGATGGTTGAAATCTTTGTTGGGACTTCCAGACTGACTCAGAGACTGTCAAAAGAAAAGGTGTGAACCATCAGAGAAGATAACAGCCCATATTTCCTTAAGCTGGGACTGTCACCCTGGTAACAGACTAGGGTGAACTTTTGGTTTGGTCCTTTGAAAGCCAGTGTATTCATACATGAACTTTAGGAAGCCAGGGAGTAGTGCAGTGCTGGTTACGAACAAGCTGCATCGTACTGGATTAGTTTGTTAGGACCACGTGCGATCCTATAGCGCACTGCAACACTACTAGTGCAATGGTACGTTACGGATGCTGACCTCTGAGTTATGGTTTAGGCATATCAAGTCGCTACTTCTGTTTCCAGGTCAGTGTTTGCCATCTTCACAGTGGGATGTTTATGGGACTGTACTGGAAGCAATTAAAAGAATTGCAATACTGTTGCAGGGATAGTGGATGATATCCCAGATGATTGCAGTGATGAACTTGTATCACAACATCTGGTTATATCAGCACAGCTGAAGGGAAGAGTAGAAAACTGCAGCATTTTAATGGGGACAAGAAGGGAGAGGTAGAGGGGAGCAGGAATTTCTCATGCTAGCTTTGCCAGCAAGGAATACACATTGTGTAACTGTACTCTGCAAATTAAATGTTACGCTTTCATTCCCTTTTTATTCAGCATGCCTTAATTAAAAGCCCCTTTCCTTTTGGTTCATGGGATCAAAACTGTGTAATGATGTTAAACAAACAAACATTGGACTAAATTTCTATCTACCAGATTAATTTTGTAATAGTTTAGTGAATAATGGCATATGATTAAGGCTGTATAGTGTATTTAATTTCAAGTAAGACTTTGTCGGGGGAAGTGGGTGTCTTTCTGGGACATTGTGGATTCCAACTTCATTTGCTTTTTAAAGAAAAAGAAAAAAAAGGTGTATTTTTCTTCACAAATTATTTAAATTTTGCAACTATTCCATCACAAAGCACGCATTCATTTCCCAATTACTCTCCACACAAAATATAAAAACGAGCATGGAACAGCCGTATTTCTGAATAGTGGAGCAGAAGAGCTGAAAAGTATTCATACACTTCAAAAGTTGGTTATGAATGAGTTTTTGTGCAGACATAGTTACAAGAATATAAAAAAAATCATACTTAGAATTGTAGGGCTGTAAGGATAAAAAGATCAGTGGCTTATATAAACAAAATTCAGTTAATTAACACAAGATGATGGCATTTTAGCTTCTCGGTTGTTTTCTGATAGCCCGTTGGCTTTCCACTTGCCAAATTAATGCCAGACACTGTTGCAGCCAGTGTCGAACCAGAGCTTTCAGAGCATGAACAGCCCCTCTTTGTAGCATGTTCCAGGCTTTGCGGGTTACTGTGGCGGATGGGTGGGTGGTTTGCTGGTGTGGTTGGGTTGTTTGCTTCATGATCTGTGCTCTGCTTAGTAGAAGAGTGCTGCTCTTTAGCTGTCACGAAGTGGAATCCTCAATGTTTGCCTAATAACAAATGTTTGTTATGTGAAGAAACTATTTTCTTCCAAATAAGCCAGAGAGTAAGAAAGAAAATTTTCTGACACTTTGGGAGAAGACTTTGTATTAGATTTTATGTGAATTTGTATTTTGGAAGGAGTCCTTATTTTAGGTTAGGACTTCTGCGTTGAGATGAGAAACATGCTATGCTGGACCCTGCATGTGCTGATCGTATTCCTACATACTAGATTTTCAGTGTTAAGTAGTTTGAGGTGAGTTTGTGTAAAGAAATGGCTCTGTTTTTGCTGTATGTATTTGGAAGCTCGACGAGTTTGCTTTTGTGCAGGATAGTTTAGGAAGTGGGAATAGAAAATGTTTTGGTTTGTTTCACAGAGAATATTCTTAATTTGTTTCAAAACATATGCAATTTTAGCACTTCATTTTAATGAGCTTAGATGGTGAGTCTAGGTAAAATGAGGCATAGTAGGGTATATATGCAGAATAACAACATTGCCAGAAAGGTGATTGCATGCTCTAGGAAAAACATGATGCTGTATTCTTTTTTTCCTCTTGGCTTTTAGAATCATCCTATCGGTTCCTCCCGTAGTT
The DNA here is from genome assembly GCF_000687285.1 of Phaethon lepturus. Lineage (NCBI taxonomy): Eukaryota > Metazoa > Chordata > Aves > Phaethontiformes > Phaethontidae > Phaethon > Phaethon lepturus. The sequence continues at coordinate 15,334 of NW_010561318.1, read as the reverse complement.
TTAAAATCTCCTTCTTGGTAACAAAAGCTGACTTAACCACTTGATTCTAATGACCAAGTCCTGAGCTGCAAATAGCAACACTTGTGAGTAAGCTTGCCAACAGTGATGTTGCTGCCCTGGTTTCTAAAACACCTTGATCAAGATGATGAAGGAATCTGCCAGTACCAGTCTGAAAGACTGCCAGTGTGAGATTTAGCAGGAGGTTGTCCCTTCTTTTCTGCTAGGACTCATTGCACCAAGAACGCTCGGTTTTCACACTCAAACTCTGGGTATGTACATCCTCTTAATGTGACATGATGCAACGCACCTACAGGTTCTTCTGCTTACCAGTGTGTGACCTTCAATATTTTACCCAGTCAGGCTGCTGCTGCCTGTCACGTACGATACGCAAAGCACTATTCCAGAAAGAGAACTTCTGCACTTAGATGTATGGGTGTGTGTGGCTGTTCGACTTGTCATGATTGTCAGTTCCCAGCTTCTTTCCCTCGTATTACACTGGTGAACTGGAACCCTGATGAAGGAGTTATGTACAGTGATGACAAGAATTGATTTCCAATTTCCTGTAGAATGACTCTATCATTGCTTGTGACTCAGGCAATTTAGCTTATATTACAGTGCTAGCTAGGGGCTATAGATCACCCTGACAGTCGTCTAGTCACAGAGCATGCTGATTTTGACAAGATATTGAAAGAGAGACTTTTACGAGAGTTTCCTTTGTGAAACAGCTTAAAGTGCCATTTTCTGTTGTTGGATTGTGTGTAAAGAGATTTTGTATGAGGCAGAATAAAACTATGGGGCTCAGTTTGTCTAATTTGCCCTTAATCTTTGCTCTTGAGTTCATGGAAAAACTGAACAGCCCTCTTGTCTTGGATCTGGTTTAGAATGTGTTAACAAGTGTCTGTGTTAGGTTAGACAGACGTCCCAGGATCTTTTTAGGAGTGGCAAGTAGCAGATGCTTAGGGAAAGACTATAAGAAATGAGGCAGATGTAAGAGCGGTCCTTTCCTGGATGTGCCCTGGCAGATTCAGCAGTCAGTGATCCGGGGCCTCGCTGGGCTGGGTGAGTAACACTGCACAGAAACAGATGCTGTTGCTGCCCTCATTCAAGAATTTCTGTTGCTAAATGATCTGATTTGCTGTCTCACTACTAGAAGCTATAGCACTCTGCTTTTTAGTGATCTCATCATTTTTTGACACTGCTGAGCTCTAGGTGAAGTTGGATGGGAGTTCAGTGTCCTGTTGCTAATGCAAACTGCTTCAACCATGCCCTTATTCGACTGTGTCACTGCTAACTTGAATGCAAAGCCCCTGTGACAGCTGAGGTGAGGACTGAGGGGCAGGGGGTGATTTGGGCTTCTCTGACATTTGGTTATAAAAAGACAGGAGTGGACTTCAGCTGGGAAGGTGTCCCAGCTTCCCAGCTGTGGCTGAAGTGCAGGCCTTGATGGCAGCAAGCTATGTGCTCTTTAATCTGAATGGGGCTGAGTGCTGCTGTGCTGTGTGTGTACTCCTAGAGGGCCAGTAGAGACAATAGTATTTTAATAACAAGGCATCTATCTGGAGATCAAGAAAGATGTTTTAGGGCAGTCTGTGCCTGTTCATGTGAAGCAGCCCATTTTGGTTTAGGTGCTCTGCTGAGCAAGTACACTTTTATGATGTCTTGGACACTCATGTTCCTCATCACTCTAATATCTGGTTGCTTTGCGCTTCATCCTCGCAAATGTATCTGGAATGAGAGATTCTCACATCCTCAAGTTGTTAGCAAACAGAGAATGTAGAGCAAGACTTGCAAAAGTCACCAGAAGATGTAGAGAATTCTTCAAAAGTTGTAAAATCTTTCTTCCTATTTCTTTTTGCATCTTTATTTAAATAATCTCAAAATGTTGAAGGTTTTCTTTTTCAGTTAAGCCTTAATTATTTTTGGCAACTGATCCGTGTGATTTCTTTAACTTCCCTAAGAACCTCATGAGTTAGGGAATTAAACTAGGGGTTCCTAACATCGTAATAGCATCATGAGTCTGTCTTTGGCTCCTCAGGTTAAATGGAGCAGGAGTAGCCATTGCTTGTCAGTTCTGCCAAAACCTTTTCTTAAAAATGGGCAAAAGGGTAAAATTAGAATTCAGGCTTGGACAGTCCTGTACAAAATAGGGCATTGAAATGCTTAGCATATGAGGTCCTTAAAAATAGGAGTCGGACACGACAGTCTTCCTCCAAAGTGACTTCCTTAAATTAAACCAATTTTCTTTCCATCTTTAAATGATAGTGTAGGGTTTCATTTTCCTCATCGTCAGGCAGGATGAAAACTAATGAGACCAAGCTTGAAGTATTAGATTTTTAATTGGATTTCCAAAGTCAGCATCTATAGTAAAAGGACAGTTACAAAAGTAAACCATACCCTGATGTTAAGCTTGGAAACAAATTTTTTCAAAAGATTCTTGAGGGCAAAGATGAAGACTTTGGGGGGAGGCAGATAGTGAGTGTCCCTGGTTCTGTCCTGATGCACTAGGGAAGTGTATTTATCAAGTATCTATCACACTGGTGTTCAGACCGATAACAAGCAAAGCGCTAAGCACGTTTTGGTTTCAGAGATTCCACTTTATTGAGAAGTCTGTGGTGAGGAATTCTGGGTGGAAACTTATTTTGCTATTTTAAGTATCACATTTCAGTTCTATTCTGGAAACTTTTGAAGTGCTATCTGAATTTAGATGAAGCTCTTTGCAGAACTTAGTCATCCAGGTTCTCAATAGACTTAAAATCTTCTGTCTAAATTGTGTTATGTGTATTACTGGGGCTATAACAGTCATAAGAGACTTACGGAAACAATTCTGAGAAGATCTAATAGCAGCTTCACAAGGAAATAGGACTTTTTACAAGAGGTCGATTGAGCTAATCTATGCAAATATGAACAAGAAAGCTTTGAGCAATGGTGAGATGTGTTTGGAGGATGTGTGAGTGCCAAAGTATTAAAAATGATGGGGAATAATAAAAGTTGTCTTTTTCTGTTTCACTGAGAATGAGTTAGGGGTTTTTGTCTGAAACAAGCAGAGTTCCATGAAATTTTCACTTGGGAGTCTTGTGAGCTGATAACTAAATTTTTTTTTTCTGTTACACTGTCAGAGAACAGTGGTAGTTCGATGAAAAGTCATAGTACTAGTTTCAGTATTGCTAATAGCTAGGATTCTCGACCTTTCTGCATTTCAAGGTATTTGTTTGGGTAATTAAATCTCTCTCTCTTTTTTTTTTTTTTTTTTCTTTTTTGTTGTTAAGCTCTAACTATGGGTTTATGGTTTTTGAAATAGTGATTATGTAGTGCAAATTTTGTCCTTGCTTTGCAGTGTAGCCTTTTGAGGTGGAAAGAGCAAGTGTTGTCTCATAGTTTTGAAAACTTTCTGAAAATCTTTGGCTATTACACTCTGGTAAATTTAGAATGACTCTTCCTGGGGCTCTGTATTTGTCAAAGTCTATCTTATAAACAAGTTTGGCTTTTAGTTCCCTGTTCCTATTGTAAAATAATTAATATTTGGCAACTTTAGGTTGGAAGGAAGCTGACTACAAAAAAAAATCCAAAAACGTTCTCTGCCCTTAGCAGCTGAGAACAGTCTCAAACCACACGTATCACCCTGGCTATACGTATGGAAAGGCTCAGGTAACAGCGAGGATAAGACAGTGGTACATACATGTTAATTAGTGTATCACAGCATACTTGCTTTTCTATGTAATGCAGTGGCACTTTTTTCCCCCCTGCCTTAGTAATTAATTAGTGTTTGGAAAACATTTAGGAAATGTAAAGCTCTCAGTAAGAGGTAAATGCTATTAATAGTAATTACCAAGTAGGTTATTTCTTAGCTTTCATATGACTCCATTCCCTCTGGATAAGCACGAAGGGATGTACACCTTCATCGTAACTTGATAACTCCTGTTCTCACAGCAAAGCCAGAGATAATACAGTTTGTGCTTGTTTTTGTCAGAATGAGGGGGAACCAACTACAATGCTAGAAATTTTCCAGGGATTGCTCAGGTGTCTTTTAATAATGCATAGTAAAAATACCTTGTCTGCAAAACAGTCAAGTTTGTTGAAATAGAATCCCAGTTAGCTGTCTAACTGGAGTGATTGCTTGACCTCCATTTCTGAAGGCTGCTGTCTGGACCTGTACAGACAGTGATTCAGCTCATCTGTCCCCAAAATGTTGGGGTTTTTTTCACCTTAACCTTCCTGTGCTTCCTCCCCTGTACCTTACTAAGTCTCTGACACCGTCACTCATGTTGTGCGGCATTAGCGGCTTCAGAAGATTGAATGTGACAGCATAATGGCTCTGTTCATACTTGTCAGGTACAAGCTGTATTAAGCAGTGCATGTGAGGCATTTTTAGCCTGTGATCAAAGTGATTGAAGAAGATATACCCCAGGGGTCTGTCTTAATTGCTGTAAAAATGACTATAACAAAAAAATAAAGAATTGGTGAGAGGACAGCATGATGGGATGCTCTTACTTCTAGGAGTTAGGTCTGTAGCTTCATTGGGATTGCAGAGATGTACTAAAATACTCACACAGCTGGACTGCTGCAGCTCATATGAGCCCTTTCGGAAGGTCAGGCTGGGGGCGGTGAGAAGGAGTTACCTTTTACGTGAAAGAGCATCAGGAACACGTGGTGCTCTGCCTTGAGGCGGATGATGAGCCAGTGGAGAGTTCACGGGGCAAGATTAGCAGGCGGACAGCACAGGCAGTATGGTGGTGAGTGTCTGCCATAGACTGCATGATTAGGATGAAGAAATAGGTCGGGTCATCTTCAAACAACTGGAAGAAGCCTGATGTTTGCAGGCCCTTGTCCTGATGGGGAACTTTAACCACCCCAGTGTCTGCTAGAAGGGCAACCCAGCAAGACACAAGCAATCCAGGTGGTTTCTGAAGTCCATTGTTGATCATCTTTGTCAGTAATTTTTCTAGGAGCTGACAGAGGGAGGTGTTCTGCTGGACCTCGTACTTACAAACACGGAAGAACTGGTTGGGCATGTGAGTTTGAAGAGTGTCCTTGGAGACAGCAAGCTTGAGATGGGAGAGCTCAGGATCCTGAGGGAAAGAAATAAGGCAAATAGTAGGATTGCAACTGTGGGCTTCAGGAGAGCAGACTTTGGCCTGTTTGTGGACCTGCTTGGTTATTTTTCAAGGATTATTTCCTCCAAGCTTGAGAGTGGGCCAACTGGATGAGCAAGAAATTGAGCACAGGTGACAAGAGCCTGCATAGACAACTATGAGGCTCATAACATCAACATAAAAAGCATACAAGAGGTGGAAGCAGGGTCAGGTGATACTGGGGCAATACTGCTTTAACATTTTCATTAATGATGTAGGTGAACGCACAGAGTGCACCCTCAGCAAGTTTGCAGAATGTATAAAACTGGGAGGAATGATTGATCCACCACGTAGTTGTGCTGCCATTCAGAGAGACGTTGACAAGCTAGAGAAGTGGGCCAACAGGAACCTCACAAAGTTCAGGGAAGGGAAGTGCAAAGTCCTGCAACTGGGAAGAAATGATCCTTTGTATGATAGAGACTGAGGACTGATGGGCAGGAAAACAGCTTGTCAGAAAAGGTGTTAGGGGTCCTTCTGGACCAGAAGTTGAACATGAGCCAGCAAAGAAGGCCAGTGCGTCCTGGGCTGCATTAGGAAGAGTGTAGCCAGCAGGCTGATGGAGATGATCCTTCCTGTCTGTGCAGCACTGGTGCGAGTGCTGTGCCCAGTTCTGAGCTTCGCAAGTGCAACAGTGACAAGGATGTGACCTAGGACATAGTCAAAGTCTGACCGGACAGGGTCCTGGGCAACCTGCTCTACTGACCCTTCTCAAAAGGGGGTGGGACTAGATGTTCTCTGGAGGTCCCTTTCCAACCTTGACTTGTTCTGTGATAGATGTATTCACTCCAGAATTTATTTGTATGCAAGTGATGGTTGCTCTCTTCTTTTTAAAGGAAACAATTCCTGAGCAGTGTATAGATTATAAATTTTAGTAGGGGATTATAAAATGCAGCCTATTATTAAGTTTGGCTCTTAGGTCATGGTCAGCCACACATGATTAATATGGTTCTTATGTTGAAATAAGGTAGTAACTGGGATCTCTCTGACAAAGACAGCTTCAGGAGGTAGAACTGCAATTTGAAGACATTCTTGTCTGTGTACTGAATAATTTCAAGGGAATTTGAGCTTTTTGCTTTCAGTGCTGTCACGACTAGCCTGTGTAATTGTACACTGTGACAACACCTACATTAAATAATAAGGTGTCTATTCTTGTCCTGCCTACGTGCTATAAAAAAGGGTAACCTGTACAGGGATATCAGCTAAGGGGTTCTGTGTGTGGGAGGAAATGGAAGCAGAGGAAACTAGAGTGTATTGAAAGTCAGAATTAGCGTTAGCAGCTCTAGATCTGTCCCAACAAGCTAAATGGGACTTTCATTCAAAATATGAAGCTGAAAAGATTTAGAAGAAGGACAAGGGCACTGAGAAATAGAAATAATTTGTGTCAAAGTGTTGCTTTATAGCTAGTAGTGTTGGGGAAAGAATGGTCTTGTAGAAATAAGTGTTTTAAGAGCAAGCAGGTGTTGAACTGATTTCATATCTGCTCTCCTTGGCAAATCAGACGTGTTTTACTGTGTGTTGTAGCTGACTAGCAGGTAGCAGATGGTCACAGTAGCTGCAGATGTGTTTATTATAACCTCTGATATGTTCTAACACAGTTGCAGATGATCTTATCCAGGCTGAAGTGAAAGGGGGAACTGGACATGCAGGGAGATGCAGGTGTGCATTCCTCCCGGGATGACTTCAGAGTCTATGTAAGCCATCAGTGTACCTAGAGTACATCCACATTCGTAAAGAAGTTTTGGTCCCTGTGTCTTACTGACTTTTTGAGATTGATCTCAGTCTTGGTTGATAGGCAAACTGTTCAGGAGTCCTCTGCCCACAAATGACTGCATCAAGGCAGATAAAAATCAAGGTATAAAGCTTTGGGAGCATAGTTACTATGAAGCTGGTACGCAAAAGCAGCTGTCATGTGTTCCTTCTTTGGCTGTCTCAAGGGCAATGGGGATCGGAAATAGCTCCTTTTCAATAAGCTGTGTGGAACTGGAGTCAAGTCATGTGCTCTCCACTATGCAAGTTTTTTCTCCAGTCATATCCACTTAATTCCTAACAGTATTCAAAAGATTAGCGGCAGAATGCTTGGAAGCTGGAACCAGTCAGGACTAATGATATAATTACTCTGTAAAGCCATGTGTAAAGCAATTATGTACTATTGTTCTCTTTTGTTCTATATCTTTATAAAAGTGAGCCGTCTTGGCAGGCTGTGATGTGAATGCATTGAGCTGGCTGTTATGTAAGAATATGAATAATTTGTGTGCGTATTTATAAAAGAAAAATGATGCTTTTACAATATGACTGAATTGTTTACATGTAAAAATCTTTGTAGAGGAACAGCTTGCTGTTATAATTTCTGATGCGGCCAGTGATTTTTTCAATAGGTAGTCCTATAACTTCTGTAGGAAATTTTTGTGGAGTTTTTTGGTTGCTTCCCCCCTCCCCAAGAGAATGTTATTAAATGTGGTGCTCAGGTGCTAGAAATAAGTGCTATTACAAATAAAATGTAATTTTTGCAGCTTTTTTTCATTTAACAGGCTCTTACCTTCTAATTTTCACCTAATTCTGCAAAGGTTATGTGCATAGCTGTAACCTGTCAGTATATGCTTAGCTTTTATTGGTTATTCTGTGTGGGCATTAGGGTTTTTTTTTAATGCTTAAGCATCAATATTTATTTTGGCTGAACTGCAAGTACTTAATAAAGTGTCAAGCCAGGGTGAGGTTCCCAAGGAAGGGCTGAGTTCATTTACCTCTGGAAGCGGTGTCCCACGCAGTCTCTCCTGTGTGCATGCTCCTGTCAGATCTGCCATCAACCAAGTCAGCCTGTTTAAAATGGGAGAAAGCTCAGCAGAAACGAGTTTGTTTTCTGCCGGATTAGTGAGCTGGATGGGCTCCCCGAGAGATTAGACAAGTGCCAGAGCCAGCACAAAAGGGAGGGAGTGGGATCGCGTAGTGCTCAAACTGGGTGGGGGAAGAGGGATATGGGAAATGGCAGGGAGCAGCAGCAGCAAAATGTTGGTTCCCTGCAGCCTTTTGCTGGCATTCAACCTGAGGGTCTGGGGTGGGTGGGGTTGAGCTCTCTTCTGGCTTCTTGTTGGTAATGCAAAATACACAAAAAAGGAAAATCATTGTCCACCAAGTAGTTTTTCTGGACAACACCTAGAGCATCAATGGTGCACATGAGTATTGGGGAGCATCAATTCTTTCACTGTTTCACAGCTGTTGTGATAAGCCTTGTGCTTCTTAGCCCACAAAAGCCGTACCACATAGCTGTAAAGGAGTGGAATGCTTGTTTTAAATCTCATACGCAAATCTTTTTATAGTCTAATCTACACTGAATGTGGAATTTTTTTAGTTTAAAACTCTTCAGCAAGGGCTGTAATTTGCATATTGTAACCTGTATATGCCCCGATACTACACATGTGAGACTGGGAGCAAGTTAATTCTATGCCTGCTTTAGCCTGGAGAGAGCCTACCTTGTCAGTGGTAATGTTTCAGGTAAGATGCATGTTTCTCTGACATCAGTGTTGCTTTTGGCTTGATACACCTGAAGACCTGGTGATAAGGTGCATTTTGTGTGCACTGGAGCTTGTTGAATCACTGCTACTCATGACAGAGAACACTGAGCTGCGAAGCAGAGGGCTGATATTTATCTGTAGGTAGTAGAAGGCTGTGCTGGTTTCTGCTGGGATAGAGTCAATTCACAGAAGCTTGTGTGAGGCTGTTTTAGATTTGGAGTGAAAAAGTTTTGATAATGTGCTGATTTTTTCAGTTGTTGCCAAGCAGTCAAGGACTATCTAGCTTCTCATGCTGGCCTGTCAGCGGGGAGGCTGGGTGTGCTCGGAGAGCCGGGAGGGGACACAGCCGGGACAGCTGACCCAGGAGGCCCAAAGGGTTATCCCATACCATACGGCATCATGCTCAGCATATAAAGATGGGGGAAGAAGGAAGGGGTGGAGGGACGTTCAGGGTTATGGCATCTGTGTTCCCAAGAAACCACTACGTGTGATGGAGCCCTGCTTCCCTGGAGATGGCTGACCATCTGCCTGCCCGTGGGAAGGGGTGAGTGAATTCTTGGTCTTGCTCTGCTTGCGTGTGCTGCCTTTGCTTTACCTATTAAACTGTCTTTATCTCAAACCATGAGTTTCCTCGCTTTTCCCCTTCTGATTTTCTCCCCCGTCCCACTGTGGGGGACTGAGTGAGTGGCTTAGTTGCTGGCTGGGGTTAAACCATGACAGAGGCTCACCTGCAGAAAATACTTGAGTAAATTTGTGCTGTAGCAAATGTGCACTGTCTTACTATGACGAGTAGTTGAAGCACAACGTAGAGGTATACCGGTCTCAATTTGTTAGGCTGGATTTGTTTATGTTAAAATATTAAATAGATTGGGATCGCAGTTTATATAACAAGTACTCACAAATTTCTGAAGGTGCTTTAAAGAAATACTGATATTTACTACTTTCACTTCCGTTTCTCTTTCTCACCGTACATAAGAGGTAAGCAATCAGACAGTGGGGGAATTGAAGCTTGAAGAGAAATTGACAGTATTCATCAAAAGCTCAGATGTAAGCCGAGAGGGGCAAATGTTACAAAATATCTCCAAAATTTTCTTTTTCTCGATGTTTTTTTCTCTAACCAAAATGGAGATGGAGCTGTGTAATACCGGGGCTTAGGGGAGAGAACCAAGCATGTCCACTCAGGAGACACTTTCCTGCTGCCTATGTGGCTAGCTTGATGGGCAAGGGCAGGCCAGTTTGTTCTTTTTTGCATTTTGTTAAAACTTGCCTTTTACTGTAAAGGAGTGGGGCTCTACTAAATGATAAAAACAGTGCTAAGGGTTAGAAATCATTGTTATTTATTGCATTGTGTTTCCAAGTGAGGGAGACCTTTGCTCTCTACAGTTTTGAAGGGTGCATCATTAAATGTCTAAGAGTTCCTCAGAGGAAGTCTGGTTTCCTCTCATTATTTTTCTGTTGGCAAAATATTCTTAATAATGTGATATCACAACAGTTGGGCAATTGAGTATGAAATGAATGATATTAGATTACAGAAATGCTGGAGAAGTTGAAGATAACTGTGTTCATCATATGTTAAGCTCCAACTTGGCTTCCTGTAAATCACTGAGTAACTTCCACAAGAAGAGATTATGCTCTCCAAGCATTTATCTTCTTGAATATTTCTACATAAGAGTAAAACACAGGATATGAGAAGTGATTATGAGTCTCTGTTGAATAAGGGATCATAGGAATTCATCCAGCTTTATCATATGTAACTCTTATTTCCCACATTAAAATCCTATATTTCAGAAACCCTGAAAATCCTTTTTAGGTCATACACTTCAGTTCCCAGGAAATGCTGAATTGTCTCTAATGCCTCCCCCACCCCTCTTCTTTTTTCTTCGCCCCACCCCCCCTTCCAGGCAGGTTTCATGGTTGTGCTAAGGTTAAATTTTCATTTCTGCTACATGGCAGTGTTACTGATAATTTCCAGTTTTGTTGTCCGGAATGTTCTTCACTGATATCCTGGGCTGCTTCTATGAGTGCAAAATACAATCCAGGAAGTTCTGTGCTTGTGTACCTGGCTGAATTTTAATTTGTTCAAGTTTTTATCTCGTGAGTAGTTTTCCCCAATTCTGCTTTGCATACTACCTCAGAGAACAGACTTGATGATGGAATCTAGGTAGCAATTTTATATGTGGTATGAATTTTGTTTTCTGTTGAAATCTGAATGCCAAATGACTATGACCCATCCGTTAGGAAGCCCCTTCCAGTTAATACTG
>NW_010561318.1:0-4373 GCF_000687285.1 Phaethon lepturus | reverse complement strand
CTGAACCATGTGTAAAGCAGCATGAAAGTATTTCAGGTGTATACACGATACTCTACTCCTTGAAGTGTCATAGAATTCTTTAAAGTGGAGGTATCTGCAGCATTAATAACACAAAAATTTGGCATGATAGCAGGAAAGAGCTGTCATGAGGTATTGTCAGTTCACCTGCTGGAGCCTTTAAAGTGCTAATTTAGATATCTGAAACAAACTTAGACCAGAGATACTTTGCAAATCTGAACTTAGCCACTTCAGGCAGGGTGGAGGTAGGAAAAACACTTTCCCTTGCTTAAAACACAACAGAAAGAGGACGGAGAACAGGAAAAGAACACACAAATGATATAGGAGATTACTTCTTTGAAGGCTTGTATAGTTGTGTGAGGTGTGTGTGTCTGCCCTTTTTGCCCCCCTCAGACTTTCTTTAACACATCTTAACCAGATTTGAATAAAGGGACTCAAACATACCGTGTTCCTGCATGAAGTTAATTGGTTAAAACAGCCTTTGAGCAAAAGCCTGGAATGTGAGCTGACCTCTCACCTGGCATCCCCCATGGGACAGTGCTCTTTTGCATGTCTAAACTGTGGAAAAAGCATTCCCATGTCAGGGAGCCGCGAGAGCAGGGCAAGCCAGTAGCCAAGGGTGATGACAGCACCCTTGTCAAGGCTGGGCAATGGCTGCCACAGTGGCGGGGCAGAGCCCCACAGCAGCTGGGCTGGATGAGCAGAGCTGGGACATGAAGGCAACAACCAGGTCTAAGATCAATCCTGGAAATCCAAACATGAACTCAGGGACAGAATTGGTATCAGGCACAGCTTGGGCTGGATGTGAAGGCCTGGGCTTGAGCTTAGGTGGAGCCCTGGGGCAATGAGCAGCGGGTGGGAGTAGATCCCAGCCACAGACTGCAAATCCCCAGGCAACCAGTGCTGTTACCTCTGCTGCCCGCACAGGTGCTTGTTCTCAATGCGGGCCTGCATCTCTAGGCGTTTCTACAATAAACCCATGAACATTTTATATTTTTTCCAAAGGTTCCTTAACAAAATAATTTCATGTGGATGCTGTTTCTGATAATGTAGATCCAGGATATTTCTTAAAAATTCTTGTCTGAGGAAGAGATGGCTTGCCAAGAATGAACATTGACATTTGTTACAGCAAATGCTGCTTGCTTTCTGCCCAGTCTGCAGCCTTTGAGGAAATATCAGACGCTTGGTATTTGCAAAAGATGTATATTATTTCGACAAAATTTTGCCCACGTTTTCATATACGATGATTGAGAGTGACAGTGCATTCACATAGTTGTAAGTGGCTTTTCGGAGCTGATAACATCTAGTGCAGGAGTGGGAGTAATTTATACGCAAATTATTTGCTGTGCATGTCTGTTGGTGCCATTTTCTAAAAAAATATTAATTGTAATTAAATTAATCTGGTCCTGTGGAAATATAATCTTGACAAAGCGTGTTTCTTGCTGCCACAGAATGCTATTAGCTCACTGAGTTTTATGTGTTGTTAGTAATTTAAGTACTGTACCAGTCAAAATAACTGCAAATTGCTGGTACTAGATGTCATTAATGCAGAAAAGCATTTCTCCACCCTAACCTTATTTTCAGCAATGTGAAGGAAAAAAACTGAAGACATTGTGCAGTTAATTAGGAAATTAACTGTTACCTAGTAATCTTGTATTTTGTTTTCTAAAGAAAATGCCGCCTTCTGCGGATCAGAGAAACACAGCGTTGTTATTAATTCCTCTGCTGGAGGAACTGGTGGGGAAACTTTGCTTAAACATTTTTAGTTGGCAAATGCAGATAACTTTGTCAGTCTTTTTATGCACAAGCTTATGTGCATGAATTAAACTATCAATGAGGAGATGGGGAAAGAAACCGAGTGAGCAAATGAGGCCAAAACTGCTTGCCTCAGGAGACAGGAGAAACCCCACTGCAGGTGATGGAGACCCAGACTCAAAGCCCTGTGATTGCTGGACTAGAATTTGGGCTTCCAGCTTCTCCCTGGGGAATGCTCTCAGCACTTGATGTTCATGGGGATAGGTAGTACTTAGCCTGCACAGGTATTCATGGTGTATGTTCTTTGCCTTGCTCCTTGTTTGGTATTGGTCTGAGTCATTCATTAAATGTGTAGTATAAAACTAAGTGTGACAGGCTTCTTGAGCTTGCAAACAGGCTTTGGAACTAGGCAAGGTTTTTCTTTTCTCATTTACTGTGACCTGGATCAAATTGAAGTGAAAGGGAGAAATAGTAATGCTGGGAGAAAGGAAGGAATGTGTCAGCCAGAATGTATTCACATAACAGCAGTGGGAAAGAGAAGAGGTGAATGCAAAGATCAGAACTGAGACAGGGTGTTGAGGAAAGAGAAAGCAGTGGTGGAAAAAGGTAGAAAAAGGAAAGGCGAAAATAAGGGTAAGTGGTAAAATGAATGATCATATATAAAAAGATGAGAAGCGGAGGAGAATCAAGGTACTGAGTTGCGTGCTGAGTTGCAAGAGGAGCGAGAGCAGGACAAGCTGTCTCATGCCTCTCTAAGCAGAGCTGCCTGAAAAAGGAGGTGAACAAAGGAGAAAAGGGTCAACAGTCTATTGACTGTCAGTCAAACTCCTGACCTGCTCGGCTGGAAGGACTGTAATTTTGACATTGGAGTCTGGGACTTGTAGTATGTGAACAAGCTGCAGAATCTTGCACCTGTTTATGCAAGTGGTGAGAAGTTAGCCAGAGCGCTACAGATGCAGAAGGGGACCCATAGGAATTTACTATAAATCCTCAAGAAACAGTTCCCTTTGAATGGCAGAAGGGTTACTAAATGAGTGAAGTATTTTCACGGTGAGAAAACACAAGGTACTAAAGGACATTTTAATCTAGCTGAGAAAGAAAATTAATCTCTTTTTTGGTAATCTGTTTCACTGTTAAAGAACGCTGGTTTTATTTCTCATTTGAATTAATCTGGTTTCACTTTCCAGCAACTGCTTCCCATTCTATTTCCAAATATCTTTAAGTCAGTATCCTCCTTTTAAATGTGGAAACTAGAGCTATACACAGAGGTGCAGTCCTGTCTTGTCTCCTTTTAACACTTTCAACCAATAGGTCAAGTCTTTGTCACAGAACTGTGCTTGGAGCTCACATTGTCATTTCTTTACCACAAGCCCTACTTTTTTTTTCCATTACCTGTTTCCTGAGTATTGTTCCTTAGCCTTGAAAACAGGACCAGGGAAGAAAAATTGAACACGCTCTTCATGAAAAGACAATTGAGGGGAGACAGGCTAACCGATTGTTGCAGGCTGCTGTTGTAAGAGGGTGTTGCAAGGACAAAGCGTGCCTCTTTCTTCAGGCCCACTGGGGACTGGCTAAGAAGTAGATGTGATCTGAAGTCGCAATCGAGGATGTTTTAGTCTAGATGTGAGGACAAACTTTTCAAGTTATGAAGGAAAATGGGAAACTAGCTTTACTTGCCAGGCCTGTGTGTGCAATCTCAAATCACAAGAGATTTTGAAGAAAACGTTAGACAGATATCTGTCTGGATGGCTTAGATCTCAGTGGGAAGATGGGCTTGGATGATTCATAGACCTTTCCATTTGGAATTTCTAGGATTTTTCCCAGATGAACATTTTTTGAGTTTTGATTTAAAACATATTTTGTTCAAACGGGTCCTGTTTCCCAAGTAGCTCTGCTTTCTTTGTCAGTACTCTCATATTTTCCTCATTTATCAGTCTTGCAAGTATTTGCAATATCAATTCCCTCTGCTCACTTTGCTTTAGTTACTTCTCATTGATGGAAGCATTCCGTTGTAAAGGGCTTCATCCCAATACTTTCGGGAACTTGCTCGTAATGGCACCTCAGATGTCAAGTCCCCGTTAATGCCTATATTTTCAAGCTAGGTAGATATTTTTCATCCATTTAATTTGTACTTTAGTTATGCTGTATTCTCAGGTGCTAACTTAGAGGTCTTCTATGAATCTAAGAAATTTGCACTATTGGCCTAACTTGTAATCAGCTGGAAGACAAAATCAGGTTTGTTAAACAAGAGCTAGTCTCCAACAAATCATTTTTGCTGGCATTTATTATTGTATTGGGTTTGTGTGGCAAGGTTTTGGTAGCGGGGTGCTACGGGGGTGGCTTCTGTGAGAAGCTGCTAGAAACTTCCCCTGTGTCCGACAGAGCCAGTGCCAGCTGGCTCCAAGATGGACCGGCTGCTGGCCAAGGCCAAGCCCATCAGCCATATTTAAGAATAGCTTCTGGGATAACACATTTAAGAAGGTGGGGGGGGAAAGCCCTGTGCATACTGCAGCTGGAGAGAAGGCTAAGAATACATGAGAGCAACAACTCTGCAGACACCCATGTCAGTGAAGCAGGAGGGGCTCCAGGCGCCGGAGCAG
>NW_010561317.1:0-10853 GCF_000687285.1 Phaethon lepturus | reverse complement strand
GGAGCAGCCAGCTGCGGAAGGCCGAACGCAATGGGTTGGTGAGGTGAAATTGCTTCTTAAATAATTAACCTCCCCCTAAGGCGGTGCCTTTTAATAAGAGGATGAAGAATGCCTATGTCTTGCTCTTTCTTACAGGGTTTTAGTGTTCTATATTTGCTCCACAGGTTAGGATAGCAAAGGGGAAAAAAAAAAAATTAGTGCCCTCAACAATCCAGCTGCTTTCTAGGGAAGCTTTGGCATAAAGCAAACTGTTAATAATACGATCATCAATAATAATGAGTAGATATAGTAAGCCATTAAGCCCTATGCATAGGGCTTTTATTATGCGTTGCATATAACTCCTGCTAAAAGGGGTCTCCTGTCCTGAGGGATTTAAAGTCAAAGGCTCTAGTCCTGTAATTTACAGTATACAAGTGCATTTCTTAATATGTATGCAATGCCAACGCAGGCAGTTGCATGGGAACAGTCCGTCAGGACTACAGCCATCCTAGTGCAGAAATGAAAATTTCCTGGGAGGACGCAATGTTCATTCTTTTTTAATTTAGGTAATACACTTTATTTTCTTGTAAAGTCGAGGCAGCTTTCACTTTAGGAGGAGGAGTGCAGTGGAGGGAAGCACCAATAACGCAGGGAAGCACCAATAACTCACTGTGATCGACAAATGAATACTGTTGCGATGAGTCTCTGTAAATTCCAGAAGGTCTCCTGGATAGATCCTGCCTTTCCCTTAATTTGGAAATAGTTGTTTACAGCTGGCAATCACACTGAGAGTACAGAAATGAACAACTCATCTGAAGTCTCCAGTTTCTGCCCTCTAACTGGGCAGACAAGCCTGGAAAGCACTGACCTTACTAGTAGTCTAAAAATTGTTGTTAGTAAATAATTCCCATAATTTAGTCATACCAATTTTACTGCAGGATAAATGTCTAAGAGAAGTCATGAATTTTGTTTGTTCATAGTGGTTAATGTTGGTGAAGGCACAGCAATCTGTGTTCTTTTATGCTAACAGGTCAGTGCTAGTACAAGGAGAATTTTGCCATGTGTGATCCAATGTTTCATTTGTCTGTTTTTAAATTTGCAATTGCCATTCTCTGGGCGGTCACCACAGTTTGACAACAGCTGAATGAGGGTTCACTTGAAGGGGACCAGGAGACACCTGGGAGCCAGTGGGGATGGTATGGTACCCTTCAGGGTGCTGACAGGCAGCCGAAACCGAAGCGCTTGTCCAGCAGCAGTGTTTATGGCACAGCCTTGTGGTCCTCCAGTCCGCTCTCTTGTTTTGCTGCCTGTGTGAAAACTGCACAGTCAAGTCCCATGTGCCTCATGAGCACTTTCTTGTGTATTTTGGAATACAGAGCACATATGCAAAAGAAAATCACTTTCCCAGCTGTGTAGTCACACAGTTCCTGAAGTGGAAGATCAGGGTAAGCCCTATTTATTGCTGTTGTAGACAACACCAGTTAAATATCCCTTGGGAATCCCCATGTTTCATCACTGAAAAGTCCCATCTGACTACTTATTTTGTTAGACTTCTAAAAGAGTGCCTGGACTTCCTTCTTTCCCCCCCCTCAAAAAGCTTGACTGGAGTAACTAGTATTTCCACTGTATCAAGCATCTGATGCAGCTATCATACCAAAATGAAAATTAGCTGTGTCGGTTTTTCCATTAGTTCCGAATGTGCATAGCTTAAAAACAAGAAAATGAAGTGAGGGGAGGGAAAATACTGTCTTCATTTGTGACAATTTTTTGTTAATTTATCCTGTATTGCAGGGGGTTCTGTTGCTCTAAAGGTGGATGAGACGCAGCAATACATCTTAAAGCTCTTGGCTCTGTTTCTTTTAACACTGGGCATCATAAGACTTCTTCAAAAGTGGATTGCTGCCAGCTAACCTGAATTGGGGCTGTGCTTTGAGGAAACCAATTCCCCAGCAAGTGTGGGTGTAGCCTGTTGAGGGATGGCAGTTCTTCCTCTCTGTCCATCTGCCTCAGCCCACAGCCTGCTATATTCCCAGCTGGGAAATAAGGAGCTTCAAAACAAGTGAGCAAAATAGTTCAACTTATTTTGAAATAGCAAAACCATTAAAACAGCAGTTTAGAAAAAGCCATCATATTGGCTATCACAGCAAAAAAAAAAAAGAGCAAAAATCTTTCTATCAACCTTTGTGCTCCTTATGTGTGAGATAATCAATTATTCTAGGACAAGTTTACCTTCCAACATGACCAGTGAGAAGTACATAAAGCAATACAGCAGCTCAAAACTACGTGCATTTAAAAGAATAGGAATAAAGAGTTAAGGTGAGCATGACGTTAACATGCTAAATACAGTTAAATACTCTTAAACAAAACTGTGGGTATAAAACCAATGTTTCTTCCGGAAAAAATCTGTCAGCTGCAGCTTCCTTTGTACTACGTGATGATATGTTGTTTCTCAGCAAGCAGCACTGCTATTGTGCACATCAGGCTGGACTGGGGGTAAGGAGAAAAGCAGACAGAGGGGAAAGTGCTGCTTGCTGAGTCTCATTTTTGCTACCAAATTATCTCCTTTTCAATGTGAGATAGCCAGAGTGCCACTCTGCGTGTGGCAGCATGGGAGGAGCAGACATTGACAGCAGTGTAACGTATGTAATGCAGGATCCGACTCATTTGGAAAAGTGGTAAGAATATGTACTGACTGTGGTAGTACAGAGCTGAGCAAGAAGTGAAAAAAGTGTGCTTTCTTTATGGACGCTTACGGTGTTTTTACCCACAGCAGCAATGGGAGGTGTAACCCACCTGCACCTGAAGCAGTGCCCCCCAGGGGAGTCCCAGTCAGGCCAGACTGAATTCTCACCGGGCGCTGCTGCCCAGTGCATCCCTGCCTTCAGCGAGCCCTGCTGCCTGGCTCCGCTCTCCATTTGTCAAGTCAGATTAATTGCAATCAGATTTTCCTCCCTGCTACCAAGATTAGAAGGGTAAAGCCAAGCCTGTCTGAGGG
This sequence comes from Phaethon lepturus, assembly GCF_000687285.1. NCBI lineage: Eukaryota > Metazoa > Chordata > Aves > Phaethontiformes > Phaethontidae > Phaethon > Phaethon lepturus. The sequence continues at coordinate 7,879 of NW_010561317.1, read as the reverse complement.
AATCGGGTGGCATATTGTTAAGAAACGATTTTGTTGGGTTTGTGGAAGTCTCTCTTTAGCAACACGTGGTCAGGCAGGAATGTCCCTGATCTCCCATGACCCTTCTCCATCAGGGACACCAACAGCATAATCTCGTTAGCTAATGTGTGCTGCTGCACATTTGCATTTTTCCTGCACGGTGTTTCATGAAAGAGCGATGAAACCCCTGTCACAGGGGAACACAGCAAAGATCCCTGCCATCGGTGCCTGTGCAGAGCCACCTTCCTTATTGCCTAGAAAGCATGAAATAGAGGAAGGAGAACTACGGGGGCCTGCCATAACATGCCTTTACTGTCTCAAGGCTTTCCATGTAAACAAAAAACCACAAGCCCAGGTGATTTAAAGTGTTGCTTTCTTTTTCCGTAAGATTCTTCCTTCATGCTACTCCCAGGTTTCTACAAGAGATGATATCTTTGCAACTATGCTTTTTCTCCCCCTCTTGGGATTTTTCCCTTGCAGTTAACGCTGTCTCTGACCCTCTTAACATGAGCACGGTGATACCTGGATAATACCATCTTCTGAAGTTCAAAGACATAGCCTTGTTGTGCCATCAATACGTGTTTTATGGCTGGTCACCACAGAAGTGATGTGAATGCCAGGTCGATACCTGCCCAAGCACAGGAGTAAACATTACTGATGTCAGTTTAGTATTTAGCTAATCTGTACTTACAAGCTTCCACTGCTGGAGTTCCCACAGCCTTGCTGATGTCACTTTATTCCAGATATCTTTCATTTTTGAAGGACAGTGCCCAATCCAGGCATATAACTACAGCAGGGGCCTTACAGGCACACAATAGAACATAAGAAGTACTTGCAGGATTACTTGTAGGTCTTGTTTGCTATCTTCCTGTTCATACAGGCCTGCGTAGTGTTCACCTGTTGCACAGCTATCTGCCACAGGCTTGTCTTCACTTTAGTCCGCTGTAATCCCTAGAACCTTTTTGTCCAACACTTCCTAGCTATTTGGTCCCACTTTGTACTCATGAAATTGATGATTCCTGCCCAAGGGCAGTGCTTTGCGCTTGTCCTGACAAAATTTTTTCCTAATTTTTTTTCAGTTTGTTTCTCCAGTTTATCAACTTTAAATTCAAGCCCTGCCTCTGGCATGCTGGGGCAGAAGGTAGAGCAGCAATGTATAGAATGTGGTCACGTTAACCTCACATCCTTACAAAACAGTAAAAAAAAAAGCAACAAGAGAAGAAGATGGCATGTTGTGCTGTTCCACGTTTGCAGAAGGTAAAAAGTAGTGACTACAGAATTTGTTCAAAACACGAAAGTTCATCCTGTGGCACTGTCAGTCGTAGCAGAGTCCTGCTTCTGCCCCTGGCTGCCCGCACAGCCCGATGCTCTCCCAAGGATGACTTACAGGGATGTGGGACTGTGCAGGATTTGGCAGGCTGCGCCCAGACACACTCCAGCACGCACTCTCAGCATGTGTCTCTTCCCACCAATTTGAAGTCACTGAAACTAGGAAGCAAGGCCCCCTTGAATCCACGCGTGCATTTCTCTGCTTTGCTGGATCAGGGTCTTCATCAGTCTTTTGATGAGATCTGAACACAGGAATACAAGTAAGATTATTGCAACCAGATTCTCTGACCTAGTAAAGATGATAAACCAAGCATTGCTTGGTTTCACCCCTCTATTGGGCTGACAGGACAAAGATAAGTATGTTATAAAAGTTCATTATTGGCACTTAAGCAAACAGCAATGTGTGCTTTCATAAAGGCACTTTTAATAAATGTGCAGAATAAGGAAGTTGTACTTTTTACAGTCTTACTTTCAGTAGAAACATTCTCATTTACAGGCATATTTGTACATTTGATAATGATTCCAATATTTAGCAGCAGCTATTCTGGCCTATTTCTTTGAAGCCTCTAATATAGCTTAGTCTGAGCTCATTTCAGAGAGCTTCCCCTAACTGTGGGACCATCTGTTAATCCACCTTGCTCTTTTCTTTCCTTGATTGGTTTCACACAGCCCCGTTAGTTCACTTTAAATTAGGGCTGTTTGGAGAGGATCATACTGTAATCTGCAGTTGTGTGGGCGTTTTTCCCCCCACTAAATTAGATGGAAAACATCCCATGGTGAAGAGTGTTGTTGAATTTACCAGGATTAATGGAAAAAGGGGGTGTGGGGATTTTCTCCAAAGCTGGAAGGTTTCCGCAGGTGAGCCTATAAAACCTGCAGAAGAGGGTAATGATCACAAGCCTTTGCTGCCATCCTAGATGTCCTCCAGCATTTTTTCGATTAGACAGAACAGCTGAAAATATCAAGACCCTCTTTACTCATGCTGTTGATCTTTTATGCGTATGTACACATACATTCATACATATACATGTACATAAACACACTGTTGACCTTTTGAATATATACATAAACAATATATAACTTATAAATACACATTATATATGTATAATATAAAACAATCTGTCTCATTTCCTTGGGGATTTTCTCTTTAAAAATTTCTGGCTTCCAACTCACACAGGTCATCAGTGAGGCTGGAGAAGTATAAGGAAGTATTAGAAAATTCCTAGGAACCTCTTGAAAAATATCTCCAGAGAGATGATCCTGGAGGCCTGTTTTGTTTCTGGAAATCGTGGTTTGTTTTTTTTAATAATTTCAGACTCTGAGCAAGAGCTAGACAATGCTAGACTGGGGAATTGCTACTGTGGGGAAGATTTTTAGAAGCAATAGTTCAGAAACTGAAGAGCAAGGCCAAAGTGAAAGAACCTTGCCTCGCTTCCATTGTCATTTTGTCACAACGAACAGAGCCCTGTGAAGTCTTCTGGACTTCAAACGATTTGCATTTCAAACTGGGGGGGAGTGTGGGGTGAATTGCCTTCTGCCTGTCCCGTGGTGCCTTCAGAGTTTGGCACAAGCTCCTCCAGGTGAAATCTTCTTGCATCTCTATTTCATAGCCCCCAGGAGGGGAAAAATGCAGGCAGAAGGCAAACATCAGCCTAGAAGAAGCACTTCCATTTTGGCTGCGAGTAGGGCACTGCGTGGCTGGGGCTGGCTGGGGAGCCCCTTGGCGGGGGGCTCGGGAGAGCTGCTGCATCTCCCCTGCCCACCCTCGCACAGCCAGACCCAGGGTACTCGCCTGCAGCCCTGGCCCCTGCCGTCCTTGCCCGCTCCCGGAGCCTCCGCGGGACGGCGGGAGAGCAAGGGGAGAGCACTGAGCTGCTGGTGGGACAGGGAAGGTTTCCAGGGTCCCTTGTGGGGTTGGGAAAGAAAAGCCACAATAAAATGGGGAAAAGCAGAGTGGTGGATGTGCTCCAGGTTCACACCGGGAGGATTCTAAGGGCTGCCCGTGCTGATGTGAAGACACCGCGCCCCTCCAGTAGCTTAAGGAGAGGGCTTGTGCAAAGGTGTCATCACTGAAATATCACTGCATCCGCGTTGCTACGCCTTTCCCAGGCAGCAAGGCGCGAGGTTCCCCTGCTGCTGCCTGCAGCAGGCAGGGACACAGCAAAGTGGGGCCAGAGTCGCAAGACAAAGCCATGGACTTCTTGGTTGAGGAAAAGGAGCGCCTCGGCGTGGCCGGTGCCGCGGGACTTTGCCGGGGTTTTCACAGCCCAGCTCAGTGTCGTGCCGTGGCAAAGGAAACGCTTCCAGAGCTGCTCCCCTCCCAGACCTTCCACCCTGCTCTTCTCCTCCCTGTGCTTAACACGAATGGCTTCTCTGGGAAAGCCTCCTGAGGTGCTTGGTGAGCGCCCGGGCCGTGCTGCCCCTCTTCCCAGGAGGAACGCTGGCACAGCGGGCGCTTTCGAGCTTTGCAGCTGCCGTCGGCGGCTGGGATTTCCAAGAAGGGATCAACTGGCATTTGGCTCCTATGCCAAGTATCACTTAACTGGGGTAAACTGGCGGTGGCCTTCTCATTTATCAGCATGACCAGGCAGTGAGCGGCGACAAACCCTGGGTGCAGCCCGAAGCGTGCTTCTCCACCCTGGGGTCAGGCGGTAAAAAACCCGCATGGACCCAGTTCATCAGGCTTGTTTTCTGTAAGTGAGAGGAGCCGCAGCTACGGCTTTTTTTAGTAACTGTGTCTTTACCACTTGCTGCACTGCTGCCCCTACAGATCGCGGGGTGAGGAGACAGAGGCGGCAGCCAAGGAGCTCCCCCCCGCCTCCCAGCCTGCGGCTGCCGCCGGGGCGGCCGCACCTCAGCAACCCCGTGAGGAACGAGGGGGAAGCCCAGGCAGCTGGGAACGGGATCCTGAATCGCCAGCGCTGGGGTTTACGTCTGCAGCCAAAAAAACAGCCTCGTTTGCACGATCTCGCATTTTTCAGTGGTATACAGTAGCAGTTGCTTTTTTCCAGTACTGAGTGAGGAATTTAGCAGAGACAATGCTACCATACCTTGCACGAGTATCTGGTTTAAATCTGTGTTTCTACCTGAATCGTCTTCTGGTTTCGTATGTAGGCACCTACAGCCTAGGAAAGACACGACTGAGTTTAGGTACCCTGGCTGCATCTCCATTCCTGCAAGACATGCGAATACCCTTCCTCTTACTGCGGTGAGAAGGGAATTCCGGATTTGGGACGGGAGGTGCAGCTTGCAGAACAGCTCCAAATCCCCCAGAGGCAGCCACAGGGATTTTCAGAGGGAGCCCCTCCAGCCATGAGCTCTTGCTTATCCTGCTCATAATCGTGGCCATACCCACTAAGACTCTGCCACCGGAGCCAGGAATAGACCAGATGATCCTGGTGCCTGGCAGCCTTACCAACGGTTTTGTAATTCACAGCCGCAAGTGTGACGTCTTAATTCAGCTCATTCTGCTGGGGAATTGCCACGTACGGCAGTACGGGTATGATCTGCCACCCACCCACCAAGGCACTGCTGTTCTCCATGCGTGCCGCAGACGTGAGAGGCTGCAGCACCACGCGGGGACCCTCGTCTAGAAATCTGGCTTTTCCTACATTTGAGTTTGCAGGTTAAATGATGTCGTTTTAAAATGGCCCTTTTAACACACAGCTTACGACTGTGTGTATGTATTAGGTGGACCCTGGATAGATTATTGATGTGCTTTTGCTTTGCTAGTAGCTTTTGCTGATGTGAATGGAGCTGCTGTCTTAAGATATGTCAGGTTGGTGCCTTTACATTGCTTCTGCTGTGGCGGGCGTGAGAGATACCTGAGGTGAGACACTTCAGTGCACAGTGCATTTGACAGGCACAAAAACAGCACATGCGAGGTTCTGCCCAAGAGTCTGGAAAGTGGAATAAACAACCGTTAAAAGAAAACAACGCTGTTCCTCATGCATGCTTGCAGGGAAGCGTGTGCCGGGGTGCCGTGCGTGTGCGCGGGGATGGACGACGCGTCCAGTGAAGTGGGCGAGGGTGGGCGCTTTTCCTTTTCACTACAGTCAGGCCACTGCCTGCTTTGCAAGGCTGTGCCTTGCAAGAGACAAAGCACCTGCGAGGGGACAGGCAGCAGGACAGTCCAGAGCTGCCAAAGTAATGATGGCTGAGAAAAACGGGGTGTTTTTCTTGGCTGGGGAACACTTACTGTTTGCAGGTAATCCTGTAGCAGCCCAGTGGAGCAGTTCCTGCTATTCAGTGAAGGTTTTCAGTATCAGCAAATAGAATCAGAAGAGCTGCTGGCATGATGGGTGGGGATACCGAAGAGGTAGGGATGACTACAGAATCATGGGCCTGAAAGGGGAGAAAATGGGGGGAAGCCTGCGCTGAGGAACAGAGGGATGTGGAGGCCGCAGTGTGTGTGGTGAGCACAGCACTTAACTGCAAACTCATAATGCCTTGTGTGTGTGTGGAGAGTCCAGAGAAACTGGCCAGGAGATGGAGTTTGATGCTGTAATTCAGGGACGCACAAGTCCGTGAGGGCCATTTCTGACCACAAGCAAGCAGCACTTTCATTTTGCGTCTCAGCTGAGAGGTTGAGCTTCCAAACATGATGCCGCTGGGGTGCATATTTTGTGCTGAGCCTGATGAAATCCCGTCACTGATGAGCTCAGCAAATACGGTGATCTTTAATTACAAGTCCCTGTGAGAGCTAAAGCCACACTCTGTTTTCCCCGTTGGTGATTTTTGAGCTGGATGTCTGGTTTTCCCCTGTGCTCGCTTTCTCCTTCTCCCTGCCTCCACGTGCTTGGAAAGCCCGAGATGGTGTGACCATCTGAGCAGATGCCAATCTCTTCAAAGGGCATCTGTAATCTCCTGTGCTAATCCTCCTGCAAGAGGAAGGATGCTTGTAGGCAGCACTTGCAAATCCACAGCCAGAATATTAAGCTTGTTATAAAACCTGGCCTGTCATTATGTCCACTGACTCTTGTTTCCAAAAAAAATGTTGCGGGTGAGTGAGTTTCTCCTTCCCGTGGACTTCCTTTGAAATGTTGCTTCAGCTTAAAATAATAACTCGTTTCACACACCCTCATGAGAAGAAATGGCAACACCTAGGGACAGCTATCGTTACTCACTGCACTAATAGCGCTGAAGATGACAGGCCACGTTTTCAAAGTGACCTCTAAAGCTGTACAAGTCTGCAGATGCAGCAAAAGCCGACAGCTCGATCGATATGTGCCTGGGCATCACCCGCTGGCCCCATGCAGCAAGGATGCCCCACGGGAGGAGCTGGAGTTCCCCGTAGCAGCACAGATTCGGGCACGCTTAGGACATGCCCACACAGCAAATGCAAGGGGGACTTCAGCACCAGCTGAAACATGCGGTTGACGTATGACTTCTGTGCTGCTCCAACGCTCTGGAAGCGGTGCAAGCGCTGAGAGAGCTGCAAGGTCTGCGCTATTTCGGCTCCCTGTTGCCTCGCCCCGTGTGGCAGCTCATCTGCCGGAGCGTGGAAGGGCTCCAGCTGGCTGTGGTGGAGCGAGGGAGGGCTGGTTCGCAGCTGGCTGGCCCGGTAGCCTGAGGTGCTTCAGAGGTTGCAGGCGGCACAGCGGGAGGGACGGTGTCCCTGCCTGGAAGGCACTTCCACGTGTCCTGTTGACAAAGGGTTGAGTGGGCAGCAAGAGGTCCACCCGCTCCAGTGGATCTTTGGCCATCAGCTGGGCAGGTTGCCCGTACTCAGGAGCTGTAATTCTACGAACGCACAGCCGGCGGGGGCAACAGTGACAGGAGGGCAAAGGCCTGGCAGAAAGCTGGGACAGCCACACAGGGAGTAGCGCTCATCTGCTGCCACAGCCTGAGATGTGCGCGCAGAGGGAGGGAAATGTAATTTGGGTAACGCCTTTCAGCCATAGGACAAATTAACAGCTACTTAATTCATTAGCACTTGCTCTGGGGTGGGGACCTGTTACTGTGGAAAACCAAGCAAAGAGGCAGTAAAGCCCACATTTTCGGAGGTGCCTCTGCTGTCCTCTGTGGGTGGGGCACTCAGACCCTGCTCTCAGACCTTCCCAGAAGCAGCACTGGTAAGTGATCACATCGATGAGCACACCCAGCACCTTTGTCTAAAGGGGAGGCCCCGCTCCAGCCTCCCTCGCACTTCTCCCAAACCCGGTACGCCTGACCTCATGCCGATGCCTTTGGGGGCCGCAGCCTGAGGCCACGCGCAATCCAGGCTACCTGTGGGTATTGCCAGAAGGGGTGCGCGGTTATACTCATTACGCCTGATGTCAAGTGGGGGGGGTTGATGCTGGCTGGACACCAGGTGCCCACCAAAGCTGCTCTGGCACCCCCCCACCTCAGCCAGACAGCGGGGAGAATATAATGAAAGGCTCATGGGTTGAGATAAGGACAGGGAGAGATCAGTCAGCGATTACCATCACGGGCAAAACAGACTCAGCTTGGTGAAATTAACTGATTCCCAATCAAATCAGAGTAGGGTAATGTGAAATATAAACTAAATCTTAAAACACCTTCCCCTCAC
>NW_010561316.1:0-3246 GCF_000687285.1 Phaethon lepturus | reverse complement strand
ACCGCCAATCCATCTGTACTTATTAAATATTTTGCATACCTAAATTTACTGATTAGAACTCAATAAAGTAACTACTAGATCAGATCTGTCTGAGTGATCTCTGACTCTTCTCCTGCAACAAAACTGGCAGTCAGCAGGATGGCGGATTCAATTACTGAGTATTTATGGAGGCATGGAATTAGCCCTTCTCCAAGATTTTCTGAGGATTGGGCATGTAAAAATTGGGACAACTGGAGTAAGATAGAGAAACAGTTAAACCTCATGAGAGGGAAACTGAAAAATGGTAAAGAAAAGGGAATAGTATGCAAGATGTTGGGAACGTGTTTGGAAGCAGCATGTCAGTATAAGAAATGCAAAGAAAAGGAAATGAGAATGTTACAAGATGAAGTTGAACAAAGAATGTGACAAGAAATGCTGTGATCTCTGCAAATAGAACAATTGCTGAAGCAACTGAGGGAGGAAAAGGAAAAGCGAAAGAGTAGAGGACAAACTAGAACTCATGATAACTCGGGCCCCAATCCCCCAGACCCTGTAAAGATCCATAAGTTAATTGTGTCCCCAGAAGATTGTGACGGAGATATATGGGGGAACCTTGACCAGGAATTTAGCGATGAGAGTAGTGAAGAGAGTGAGTTAGATGAATCGGAGTTTAAGGTGGCCCTTATTATGAAAACTGAGGCATCTGTAGGGCCCCAGAGGGGTAACCACAGAAATACCACAAGAACCATTCCATGGGACTCCCTTCAATTAACTAATTTGCAAGAAAAATATGGGTGGAAGTCTGGAGAGAGTGAAACTGAATATTTGTGGTGTGTCTCTTAACTGGAGGAGATCGTATTATGTTAAACTGAGATGAAGTGGACGGATCAGATGTATTTTTAACAGGGGGACCAGACCCTAACAATGAACCGCATTCTACTATGCACCGAATAGCTTATTGGGCAGGGGGCATAGGCCCTCGGGATATGGGGGAGCCCACAGCTATACCAATAAGATCATTAAGCAAACTTTCTACTGTCGTTACAAAAGCAGCTTTCCTTCAGGCTATGAACTACAGGGGTGCGTACAGTAATTACCCTATATCTGCCCCTGTAGACCCCCAATCTCATAAATCCCCTTGTGAAAGCTTATCAATGGGATAACACAGACAGCCCTCACATTTATGTCCCAGTCAGATCCCAAAGAAAGCTAGTAAAATTTTTTAATGGACACAGGACACATTATTTCCTGAACACACTCCCCATACCACACTCCAGTGTGGCCAGTTAAAAACCCAGACAGGAGGTGGCAACTAACCATAAACTACAGAAAGTTAAATGCAAACACTGCTCCTCTTACAACAGCCATCCCGAATATTGATACATTAACTGCCACCTTGCAAGCTGCCACTCACCCCTGGATGGCGGTACTGCATGTAAAAGATATATTCTTTATGGTGCTGCTACAGGAGGAAGATAAAGAAAAATTTTCTTTTACCTGGGATGGGTTACAATTTACTTTTAATAGACTTCCTCAGGGCTATAAGCATTCACTCACTATAGCTCATGTAGCACCAGATGAATTGTTGGACAAGCTGCTGCTACCATTTGGCAAGCACTATATGAAACAAAAGGCGGCAGTGGAGCTGCTAATCATATTAGTGCTACGTGGATACACCTTAGCCACTCACTAGAAGGGGTAACCAGTCCGGAGTCTCCCCACTGAGACTTGTGTTATTTCCAGGAACAGTCCCGGTAACAATAGCAAAACATCTTTCCTGGGGACTGGGTCAACCACTGGAAGAATACTTATCCTTCTCACAGGAGTAACAACATGAACCAGATCCAGTTTATATATCAACAAGCCCGATGCACGGGGTGGGGACCCTCATTTCTCTTATTTGTACTAACCAATATGGTAACGGTCATAACTGCGCTTAAGCCTGAGTGCATTTACAATGACAATCGCTAACAAAGCAAGATATAATAGTACAAATTTAGGAATCCCACCTATTAACATGAATTTGACAGAGGGGAATATAAGCATAATATGTGAAACACAACCCCTAAACAATGAAGGGGAAACTTACTTAGTTTTCAATATGGTTCCTTTGAAAAGTGGCATAGATGTAACAAGGCTAGTAGCTGTTCAGTGAGTGCTACATTAAAAGAAAAATGGAAAGAGAAATACTATGCACATGGAGATATAATTTATCCACAATTGAAACTGGCATAATTTATATCAGCAAATCAAAAACTACCTTAGCCCCCACAATGCATCCTACTACCTTCAAGACCCCCAATAAGACCGTTGAAACCTTATCCCCACACATTTCTGAAATTTGACCCTATGCTATTAAATATACAGGCCAGCAACAAGTGCTATTTAATCCATCATGGTCCCTCAAGTGAGAGGAACTATCAATGTAGTTTAATATCTCTGCAATTAAACCTACCTACTCACCATTCCTAAATACATCTGTCCTGGTTTTGGCTGGGATACAGTTAATTTTCTTCCTGGTAGCTGGTATAGTGCTGTAGTTTGGATTTAGGATGAGAACAATGTTGATAAAACACTGATGTTTTAGTTGTTGCTAAGCAGTGTTTACACTAAGTCAAGGACGTTACAGGGATGGTCCATAGACTAAGGGAATGATATCTGTATATATAACAAAGGATGTGAAGGGGGCGTGTTAGTTACTGAGGTTGTATTGGATAGGGTGGTACCTGGGCATGATGTAAATGGTATGGAATAAGGGGTGGATTCTCCTCCCCTGGTTGGAGAATGGTGCTGGTTTTGGCTGGGATAGAGTTAATTTTCTTCATAGAAGCTAGTATGGGGCTATGTTTTGGATTTGTGCTGAAAACAGTGTTGGTAACAGAGGGTTGTTTTCGTTATTGCTGAGCAGTGCGTACACAGAGTCAAGGCCTTTTCTGCTCCTCATACAGCCCTGCCAGCAAGTAGGCTGGGGGTGCACAAGAAGTTGGGAGGGGACACAGCTGGGACAGCTGACCCCAACTGGCGAAAGGCATATTCCATACTATATGACATGATGCTCAGTACATAAACTAGGGGGAAAGCTGGCTGGGGGGCTGCTGCTCAGGAAATGGCTGGGCATTGGTTGGCAGGTGGTGAGCAATTGCATTGTGCATCACTTATTTTGTTTATTGTTGTTATTGTTGTTGTTTTTATTTCCATTTATTTCTGTCCTATTAAATTGTCTTTATCTTGAAAGGGTGTTCTGGTTTCAGCCAGGATAGAGCTGGT
>NW_010561315.1:37137-37471 GCF_000687285.1 Phaethon lepturus | reverse complement strand
CCTTAATGATTCTGTGATTCTGTGATCTCAGCAGTAAAACATTATCAAAGAATCTCACTTTTACTGCTCAGTTCTACATAGCTTCCATATCAAATTACATACAGTATACGAAGATATATATATAAAAAATATATACTATCCATTTTAAACTACATATAGGATACTAAGATGTATATATAAAGTATATACTATCCATATTACTGCAAATAACATGTTTTCTGGTGGGATAGTTTTCTTTCTAAGTAGTCTATCTGCTCTTAGGTACTTCTAGAGGCTGTCTGTGCTGATTAAACTGGTCTCTTGTAGCTCTGACTCACTTTTTCTTCAGCTCTTT
>NW_010561315.1:36834-37096 GCF_000687285.1 Phaethon lepturus | reverse complement strand
ACGCACAATCTCCCGTATTAGAAAATCTTTATACATAACGGGGTTTCCCCTGCAGCTGCAGCTATACCATGCAGTTGTTGGCCATCAGATAGACTGAAGATTGAACAGGCCAACATGTGCTTCCTCATCTTTATCACATAAGTGCTAGATTTGCTGAAACAGAAATCAAGTGTTAGAAGCTTTATTGCCAGAATTGAAGGCGTTATTTATTTTATCTGTCTTGATCTAGATGTTGTGATATCCAGATATTACTGTAGGGACA
>NW_010561315.1:23220-36803 GCF_000687285.1 Phaethon lepturus | reverse complement strand
AATCTCTAAGCAACTTTCATATAACCATCAAATAACTATAACATGCTATTAACCACTTATTTTATGTAATTGTAAACCCTGTTATTTAGAATCAACCATTCATTATTACGTTCAAATAAGATAATTGCCTGTGCAAACCCCTTTGGTCAAAATTACATCCACACATTATATTATGTTAACTGTGCTGCTACTACTAAAACTTGAAATTTGCACTCATTACAGGAAAACAATTCAAGCAAGCTACCAAACAGGAGGTCAGCTTCTGGATATCGGGATGCCTACATTAAAATTTCATTTATTGCAATTCATTTTCTTAAGTCCATTTTCTTTGCCTGTATTTCTCCCAGGCAACAAGAACTCAGGAGGGTTAATACAGTCTTTCTAAGATGAACTGATGTTCAAGTCGAGCATATATAGGTTCTTCTATGGAAGTGGCCATTGCTCAGAAAGGCAACAAGGACCTACAGCCTCAGGTGGGCTTTGCAGGAGTCAGCCAGCCTTGTATTTACAAAAAATGCATCATATTATGACTTTTTTTTTTTCCTTTTTATATTGTTTGAGCCATTCTGTGGTAGATATTGAATGGGAAGTTGACGAAGGTGCCCTGTTGTCGCAGGGGTCATTGAAAGTGAACTAGATCAGCATGTTACTGGGCAGAAGGCTGGTTCAACGAGTGGGGTGGCACCACCCTGGAGTTCCCTAGGACTCAAAGTCCTATTCAAAGGGTCTGGCAGGACCGGGTGTGGTAAGAAACATGGTTTTATGGGAGGATTTTGCCTCTGAATTTTGCCTGACACATCGTTATTGTGTTACGCTGCTTGCATGTTTTTTATAAAATGGTGTTTGCCATTCTCATAGCTGCTGCCCTGCAAGGAATTGGGTTGGGATCTGCTTTAGGGGATTTTCTGTTTCTGAATCAGATCCTTGCCAACCCTCAGCCACAGCAGGGAAATTGTGTATCCAGGAAAGTCTGCTTCAACTAAGAAATATAATAAATTTATTTAAAACAAAGGCCACAGAAAATTATTCCCAGACGCTGTAGAGTGACCCTGAAGAACAAGGAATGGGAAGTGGCACAGAAACCAAAGGCAGAGAAAAGTGCTTTAATCTGATCCCAAACCTCCTGTAGAAAGGCAATGAAGGGGTAAGGAGAGCTGGGGCTGTCTCCACCAAGAACATCAGTGCCGGGCTGGAGTTGTGGCCAGGGGCTGGTCCTTCAGAGCAGGGACCTGTATTTGGGTGCTGTTGGTCATTCATGGCTTTGTTAGGTGCTTCAGCTTCTCTGAGTGGGAGATTCCCAGGGTGTAGCCTTAAATATCCAAATTTCTGGCATTTGGTGTTGGAAGTCAGTTTTGCCCCCTGACATTGCTTTGAGTACTCAGGAGGCTGGAGGATGCTTGGCAAGTGCTAGGCAGTATTTTGGAAAACATGTTACAATAATGAAGAAGGACACAACTGCAGAATTCAGTCGTGTTTGTGCTGGTGAAAGAGTGGTTCCCCTTATGAAGCATAGTTTTGTGGTTTCCTTTTTATCTTTTAACAGTCTTTATAAGCACAGTCTCTCTCCTTTTTTAATAGAAATGCCCTTGGCTTTGACTTTTCAGATGGCTGTGGGCTCATTTATTTTGTCAGAATAGCAGAAGTATTTGATGCAGTTACAAGTCATATGGGGAAAAGGAGGCATAACTGCTAAGTTTAGAACTAGCAGTGACCAGCCCAGCCCAGCTGAATTCATGAAACTGTTGCCCTAATTCAAAATGTCGTGGGATGGATTGTTTAGGAAGTTGGCCAAACTGTATAGGGAAAAGTAAGCGTTAATAATATATAGCACTGTTAGTTTCTCTCCCACTGTATAAACAATGTGGGAACAGTGTAAATATTGATGTAAAAGCAGTGTTAAATTTTATTTAATGACAAAGCAAAACAACTTGTCATTTTTTGGGTGCAGCAGTTTGTGACAGGTTGTGAACTTTAGCACCAACTTTGGTTTTGGAGTTCTTGGTTACAAGAAAATGTAAATATTCAAGCTGTAATATCTGTCAAATGCTTCTGATTACCCTTAGATTTATTGTAACATTTTTACCTTTCAATGAAATTCTATGGGATTTTGGTTTAATGGATCATTCTGCTAATTATTTTCCTTTTCCTGTTCAGCAAACAGCAAGACAGCCATCCTCTTTCTGCAAGCTGCTGCTCGCCCTTTCCAACTTCCTGCTATTTTGTTGGGTATTAGATTGAGTTTCTTCAACAAGCAGAAAGCAAGATTCAAGGGAGACCTTGGATGCATGGAAGTTTAACTGCCCTTCCCTATCTCTTGCTGGTATCAGTTGCCACCAACCTTGGAGGCATTTAAATTTGGTTATTGGGAATCAGACCTTTAGCACTTGCCTAAAAGATCTGAAATGGCAGGTGATCTCAGCGAGTGCCATATGTGCTATGACTGCATGAGGCTACTTGCAGATGGGAAAGTAGAAGCCATTTTCTTTCTGAGCGTGGGTGGTTCCCATCTTAAAATGGCTTAAGAATTCATCTGTTCAGCAAGGAAATGCCCAAGGTGAGAAGGGGTTGAATCTATCTATCTCATCCCAGAAAACCAGGCTCAACACTTGACTATCGGTTGGCCAGGGTAAGAGAGGTCTCCTGCGTGGTGCCAGACACAAAGAATTGCAGAGTAAGGAGCAGCTTTTTAGCAGTGGCTAAAGGCTGCTTAAAGGCGTGCAAGTCTCAGTCCTAGTCCCAGCTCTAGGTCTTGTTACTGTCTCCGTTCCAGTAACTGTTCATGTAAACCTTAGGTATTCAGACTTCGTAGTGACAAGGATATTATATGAGATTATATTTTTCATTTATTTTTCCTTTGTCATTGAGCTTTTATCTATCTTTACCAGCTGCAGGTCTGACAGTGTTGATTTAAGGAGTGCAGAGTGTACGTTCACGTGAGGAGCAGCTCATGCTCTGACATGCTGTATAATATATTGGAGTGTTTGTTGCCAGAAAGTAAACAGGGACTGAACAATTCCAGCTCTGCAAGATGTCCCCTCACTGTAAGGTAAAAGAGTTTAATTTCTGTTGTCTCATAGAGACTTTTTCTAATCATATCTTGTTGCACTCAGATGTAGTAATGAGCTTGCGTACCTCACTTGGGTGTGAAGATGTTGGTGTTCGTTAACTGGTGGATTGGAGTCAGTGGAGGTCCGGGAGAGGGAGTGGAGCTGGAAGCAGATGAGGGACAACCAACAAGAGCACAAAATGGACTCTAGGCACAAGTTTTGTGTCTTTCATCACCATCTGCCTAGCATGTTTCCCAGATAATCCCAAATCCCCTCTCTTCCTCAACAGCTCAACATCTCTTCCAGGCATGAGCAAGAAGTTCAATAACAGCAGGGCTGGTGAATAACAAATTTTTAAGTTGAAATCTTACACTGCCTCAAAGGGACAGTTGTGTTTTGCTCTCAGGTCTTTCAAGCTTTAAAAAATGGATTGGGTAAATTTCCAAGAAGTTTATTTGAAACATTTTATTATGACAGGTACAGAACAGAAATTTTTTACACTTTGGCATTTTGCTTAAGGGAAATTGTTTGCTGAATTCAACCTGAGATCATAAAATCAATACAATTATTTCCCTATGTAGCTTTTTACTCTCACAAAGAGCTGTCCTCACCTGCTTGCTTGGATACTCTCAGCTGTAACACACCAGGCACAGGTCTTGGCCAAACACTTGCTGCTCCCCTGCACGGTGCCCTCTTATGAGCCATTAGTGTGGATCTAAATGCCATTCCTCTTGGGGAAGAAGGAGCCAGCAATGGAGCAGAGAGGAAAGGGCTGGGAAAGGAACAACAACCCAAGAGAAAGAGGGTGAATAAGAAGAGTGGTAGCCCCACACAGCCATGTGGTGGGGACTGCAGTGTCTATGCAGTTGTCGACAGCTATGACTTCTCTGTTGCTGGTACATTGCAATCAAGTAAGATCTTTAATCAGTTCTGTTCTAGCTGTGCATGGGCTCTCAGACATCCATACTGAACACAGCCAGAGCAGCGTAACGTGAAGGACAAGGGGTGAACTGAAGAACAAGCTTGCAGAAGTGGTGCTGAGGGAAGCTGTATGGCTGAACAAAGCAGCCGGAGAGGATGGGAACCAAGGAGTGCAAGCAAGTCTTCTACAAGGAAAGTCAATTTGACACCATAGTCCATTGTTTGCAAATCGTCAGATGCACCACCTTCTACGTACACATTTGTTCCTTATCGGCTCCTGAGAAATGACCATTACTGGAAGCAAGTGCAGCAGGGAGGTGTCAGGAGGCCTCTGTACAAGGAGAGAAGCCAGTATTCCCAGGCCGAGGTGCTTGGCTGTCTCCAGTTGCTGACTGAATTAATTAATCTTCACTGTTCCAAGCAAACACAGCTTAATCATAAATCTTGATTTCCAGCCTTGCAGTTTGCTTTGGCAACACTTGTGTAAACAAAGCTTTGGGCAGAGGTGCAAGGGGAGTGAGCAAATGGGGAGAGAGGACGGGGACCAGGGGAAGGTGTGTGCCATGGAGACTCTCTCCGTTTGGGCTGAGTGACTGGTATGTGCTTTTCTGTCTGTTGCCGTGTCCCATGCTAGGGAAGCACCATTTGATGCTGCAATAGAAATTACAGTTTCAGTTGAATTTAAAGGAGTCAGTGGGAACTGACCAATAATAATAATTAATAAAAAAGTGTGAGCAGCTTGCATCCTTTCTCCCACTCAATAGACAAACATTTCATTGCATAGTTGACTTTTAAAGCAAGTATGGATCCAAACCGAAGCTAATGTTTGTACATACCTTCACCAGATTGCAGTTCTGGTGAAATGAGACAAGAGTCAACAACCAACCACCCACCCTGTCAGCCATCCTACCTGGTGGGAAGAATGGTCATTTTGTGCAAAAGACAGCTCAGTACCAAAGGACTGGTTTTGCCAATGGCTCTTTGGATTTTTTTTCTGCAGTGTCAGGGATCATGTAGTGACCACTACAAATGAAGCAAACACAAAGGTACAGTAAACGGAAGGGGTGGTTTCATCTTGTGACAGCTAGTGTCTTGATCTCTGAGCCAGCGTCTCCGGTGCTTTGGAGTGTTCCAGCCAGCCCTGCAACAGCCCCACCTCAGGACATAGGCAAGCCATGCTGGTGGCACATCTGGCAAAATATATTTAAGAAAGAGCAAAGCACCATGCAGGGAATGAGAATTCAGGGGAGGAGAAGTGTGAGAAACAGCCCTGCAAACACCAGGGTAAGAGAAGGTGGAGGGAGAGGAGGTGCTCCAAGTGCCAGAGCTGAGATTGTCCCACAGCCCATGGAGGACACTGTGCTGGAGCAAGGGAACATTTCCTGAAGGAGCTGTGGCCATGGAGAACTCATGCTGGAGCAGACTGATCCTGAAGGACTGTAGCCCATGGGAAGGACCCACGCTGGAGCAGGGGAAAAGAGTGAGGAGGATGGAGTGGCAGAAACAAACTGATATGGACTGACCACAGCCCCCATTCCCCTTTATCCCCACTGCACCACTTGGGGAGAGGGGAGGTAGAGGAATTGTGAATGAAGGAATGAAGCTGAGCCTGGGAAAATGGGGAGGTGGTGTTTCAATTTGTTTATGTTTATCATTATCCAAATGCATTTTAATTAGCAATAAACTAAATTATTTTTCCCCAAGTTGAGTGTGTTTTCCCTGTGACAATAACCGGTAAGTGATTTCCCTGTCCTTATCTCGAGCCATCAGCTTTTTCGTCTTATTTTCTCCTCCTGCCCTGCTGAGGAGGAAGAATGAGAGAAGGGCTGGGTGGGCATCTTGCAGCTGGACAAGGTCAATCCACCACACTTTTTTTTTTAATCTAGGGACAGAAGGAGTGAGGCACTGGGCTCCAAGCAGTGAACCCCGGTCCTCAAGCAGAATGGTCATTGCAACTCTTTGTGGACCAGCCACCCTGAGATTGCCTTAGACTTAATCTTTGGAGTTGTCTCACATGTTCTCCTTTTTCATTCAAATATTAACAACTTTTGTTGAGTTTTCAATGTTTTTAATCTGGTTTTCCTTTTTGTTCATCTCTCTGGGTATGTAACAGCTGCCCCAATCTGTTTACCAAGCCACCTCCCTTACTTCCTTCAATCCCTCCAAATGACCGCTTCTTCCATCTGGCTTGCAAAACCATGATAAGAGAAGACTACCCATATTTACAGAGTCAATGGATCATTTGCATGTCTAACAAAGTAACCCTTTCTTTTTTTTCCTTCCCACTATGGAGTTTGTGCTTCCCCTCTCTCTTTGATCTTCTTCCAATTCTCCTCTGCTGCATGAGGTTGAGTTTGGGTGCTGGCTGTTCTGGGCCATGACAGTTGTGTTGCATGTTTCATGAGGCACAAGAAACACATTTCTGAGTTCCTGAGAAGTAATATGTGTACCAATCAGTAATGAATCCAAACCCATCTAAAACTAGTGGCAGGAACAACCAGCGTCAAATCTTTATTTACTAAAAATTTTTGCACAGTTTGTCTAGGAAAAAAAATCTGGAATTCTGCGTTACGAGAATAGCGAAGACCCTGAGCCACTTGATCAAACTTTGAAGATAACCCTTCTTTGACTTGGGTGTTGGACCAGGTAGCCTCCAGAGGCCCCTTCCAGGCTGAATCTTTCTGTGATTCCAGGGTTTTATATACTGTTCAAACATTGCCAAATTTAGCAATGCTGTGCAAATGCAGTTTCTTTGATGGGAACTCGGATCCAGTGAAACCTGACTATGACCTGAAATATAGTTTCTCTTTGCAAAAATCCATTGTAGACTTCCATTGGATCCCATTATGTACCTCTTATCTTAAATATGTTGTAAATCCTGGTGGGAGGACTGTGTCAAGGGATCTGTAAAGTACTTAAAAACTTCACAAATAGAGAATTTGGGATGAATTTTCCCTTATTTTCTATACTTTCCCCTGTCTCCAGACTTAAACACCTTGTCTCTGGGAAGGTTTGTGCAGTTTAGCAATGATCAGTGTATGACCACTGAATTTTTACTTGTTTGTGACAAAAGTCAGAAGATGATTTTGGTGGTTTCAGATTTGCAGTAGATGACTTGCAGAGCTTAAGTGTACTGTCTGAGTGTTGCTACCATGGCAAAGATATATCCCAGTGAAGGATGAACAGGGAAGATCAGAAAGGTGAAAGTAATCACTTTCTACTGCATTTTTATGGACATCGAGTAGGACAGAAATACTTGTAAGAGTAGACTAGGAAAACGCAAGGCACTTCAGCATCGAAGTTCCAAACTCTTCTACCTCCAGAAAGTTAACTACTGTGTAACTGATATTTGAGAAATACATGACAGTAAGTTATGTGTGATTTGACGCAGTCCCTGAAACTGTAGCTGCACAGCAATTTTAAGGGACTGGCGACATGCTGGCTGTGTCTGGGGGATGCCCTCCCAGCAGCTGGTGGGTGTTTCTCCCCAGGGGAGTCCAGGCCAGTCAGAAGGGTCTCCATAAGCCCCTTGATTGTTTCCCACCACGCTCTTACCCTTCCACACCTGCAGTCACAAAAAGGAAGGCTCTGCTGCACAGGCTTAAAAAGCAACTTTGGCTCAGATACAGCTCGGACCCCAGAAAGGGACATACTGCATTTGTGGTAGCAACAGAACTTCACAGCTGAAAGAGGGGTAGGATGGAAAAGTAGCAGTCGTTGCAAGCACTTTTATTCTCTACCTTCCTTGAGGAAGATGACAGGTGTTGTCTTTCTGTGGAACCAGGAAGCTATAAATGTTGGGTAACAAGTCAAACATAGTCACGGAATTTAGGGAAGGAAGCACAGTGTGTTTGGTATTGACTTACTGAGGGGACAGATTGGGCTGCTGCGCTACACCCTTTAGCATCTCTGCCTATAAATTCTGGTGCCCTCCTGTGTCAGGACCTCCAAGGAGATGGCTGCCACTGTGATCTTGTCTTGGATGCTAACGATAAGCCTTCAAATTCAGGTGGATGCAGGTAAAGAGTCTCACTTCTGATCACCTTCATGGCTATGTTTCACATCAGACTAATTTTGAGATTTAAAGGTAAAGGAAGATTTAGCAGCACAACTTAGCTCTTTTGAAAACCATGAGCAGGACAAACCTATGAGCTGAGCAAATCAATTGTTATACTTGTTAATTCAACAGCTTTTGTTGAAACTGCTTAATGAATTTAAATTTTTCTTCTCACCATTTTTTGTAAGGAGTCTAGTAAAGGAAATGCAAATGAATATACTGTAAAGCCAATGATACAATTTTCTGAACCTTTGTATTGGGGTAGTGAATTTAAAGACTAATATGTATTTTCTGGATGAAATGTATGTTTATTTTAAAGAGTGTGAGGTGCTCTTTTGAACCATGTGTTTTGTATTTGATTAAGTATATTGTTACGAATAACACATTGGTGTTTAATAACAGAGTGCCCTACATAAAACAAGTATGGCACATATCTCTGTTCCTATTATTATTGTAGTTATTAGTAGGATTTACTGTAAATGTATGTTATTCTAATTTACCATAGTCTAATTCCTGTTATGACTGTAATTTGATGTGGTTGTAGAGGCAGTGATCTGCCCAGCCACTTCCATCCCTTTGGGGACCGGTACAAATATCGGTGGGTCTGATGGGAGGGAGGATGTTTCAACCAAGGTAAAATGGTCCTCCTGTGTTCAAAAAACACTTTCCCCTTTTCCAGGTGAGGCTTCCCTGGCTGAGAGGAATGCCAGCATGCTGCTGTGAGAAACAAGACCTTTCTTTTTAAGCAGCTGATGTTGCATTCTTTGTGCAGGAGGGGGGAATGGAAAAAGATGTGTCACCAGGGGATCCTGTGCATGGAAATGTTCCATCCTCATTACTTCTTAATTCATGTAATGTTCTTTCTTTTTTTTTTTTTTTTTTGCTTGTGACAACAATATCTGTAATTTGGACACCAGCAGCTTCTGGAGCAAAAATGTTTCTAACAACAGGTAACTTAAAAGTTGTGTTAAAATGTACATTGTTTATAGAGTTGGCATTGCTAAATATTCTCTCCGAGCTGATGCTTGCACTCGAAAACTTTGCTAGTCCAGTCGTAGGTGATGTAGCCAACCTACTGGTGTAGTCAGGGGTTCTTCAGGCTGGGCTCCCAGATGCTGAAATGTACCCATGCGGGCTCTATATGGCAGCATATACATGCACTTAAAATGCAGCATATAGTTGTATATACGTCACTCTTCTTCAAGAAATAATGCAAGTCATTGCTGCAATGAAGAGATTAAACAAATCAGTGCTTGGGCTAAAACCTGAGGATAATAATGTTGTGTGAAAAATAGAGGCTGTATAAATGCAGCAGTTTCTGAGTATCTGAAAGCACAGAGGAAAATTATCCATGGTTTGAACAGGGAAATTTAACTGAAAACAGGTTTGTAGACTGTTTTCCAGTGACCTGTACTGAGACAGAGCAGAACCTCAGTGCCCCTGTGAAATGCCCTTATTCATTTTGATTGTAGGATTGGTGCTGTCACCTGATCCTGTGGCCTGTTTTTTCCACGCTCTACAGTGCTCACTCTCGTCTTGCCAGACCCATCAGCTCATCTTTTTCAAAACTGCAATTCTTACAAAGTAATAGTTTAAGGCAATATGGAAACCGGTTTTGTTTCAGTAACTGCAATTACTAAAATAAGTCAAACACTGAAACAACTCCATTTATGTTTTGAAACCAATTTTTGGACAACCAAACTCACCTATTTTAAATATTTTTAAACTTTTCTATGTTAATTATATTTTTTCCTACAGGTGAAATTTTAATCTAATATGAAATTTATGCACAAAAGTAGAAAAATCTACCTTTAAAGGTAGTTAAACCTGCTGAGTTTATTGGTGTTGGCTTGATGAGTTTACTCACAGCTATGTTTTTGGAGATACTTGTTGACTTTTACTAGTACGTGTGACCAGTGATGTGAATAATAAGTCTCCAGCCATGCAGATTTTAATCTTTAACCATCTATTAGTTAGTATTTAGTTGATAGCTGCTTGACTTTTCCAAACCTAACAGCTTCTATGTTAATATTAGCAACACTTGTGTAGACATTGTTAGTGCTCAGAGAACTGCATTTTGTGAAGGATGGTTTCCCAGTTAGAGCGGAGTTAACAGCACGTGCTTTCTGCCGATGGAGACCTACCTCCTCCTGAAATATACGGTTAAGTATTCCAGTGTATAAAATGCACATTCACTTTAACAAGGACATAGAATTATCTAAGAGTGTAGCTGAATTCAAATGAAACAATTCTTAAAAAACCTTGCATAATCCTCGGAGGATGTTTGGAGAGTCGTCAGCCCTGATGCGGAAGGGTAGTGGTGGTCTGTACGCCGTCCTTTCCCCGGGGTTTGAATAACCTCATAAAGCCCTATCTCAGAAAACCTAACTCTCTAGGTTAGATGAAAGGAAACACTAGGAAGGAGATCACCTTTCTGCACCTGCCAGAGCCCTGTCCCATGGGCCACCTTCGATCTGTCGGTGCCACCTGGAGGGCTTTCCATCAAGTGTCCTGTGCAGGAGCCTTAGCAGGGAAAACTCCTCTCTGACCCGGAGTTTATGCCACTAGCTGGGCTTAGCAACAAGGTATGGATGAAACCCGTGGTGTTGGAAGGGGAAGGGGAGTAGCTTAAATGTGGTGGGAATGTGAGCAAAACCTGCCACAGGTAGCTTTTGTAGATCCTATTTTTGTCTGCAGCTGTGCAAAGTGAAGGAAGATAACGGCATCTGCAGCCTCCCTCCCTCAACGGCCTTGCTCTGGCCAGCTCTCCAGATAGTTTTCTATCATCTTTATTTCTGTAAATATTTTTTGGGTAGCTTTGTTCTTGGTATGGAGAAAGGGAGGAGGAGACAGTTGTTCACAGCCTGTTCTCATGCAAGAAGCAGAGCCATCAACTTCTGATTGCGTCAGATGAAACCAGCAGATACCTTGCTCAAAGCAAACAGAGACTTTTCTCACTTCAAGGGCACCCGGCACTCTTTAGGCCAGTTGCAGGCTTTGGTGAGTTCACAAAGAGATTTGATGATTAATGGAGGAAAAAACTACTGAGGTCTAACAAAATAGAAGGAAACCTCCCGTATCTAGAGTTCGTCAGCCACAAATTGCTAAAGGCTGGAACAGTGTTTGGGGAAGTTTCAAATTGTATTTCCCGTGTTGACCTCCCATCATGTATGCTTTTTTCTTCTCTAGAACAAACAACAAGCACAGCTCCCACAACAGTCAAGACCACGACTTGTAAGTAGAATTTTTCAGATTTTTACCTTATATGATAATGACAGCTTCATATTTTTACCATCATATTTATTGTTGGGAAGAAATTTGTATGATGAAAAAGCTCATGTGTTTGCTTTATGCTGGGGCCGGGGGGGTGTGTGAGAACAAAGTTAGGCGGGAGCCGGGGTTTCAGGGGTGGCTCTACCCCCAGCAGCCAGCATCCTTGCTGGGAAGGAAGCGATCTTCTGTCACTTGTGCCCTTCGCTGGGGACTTGACTCACTGGGGAAAGGCTGAAGTGCGCTGATGGCTCCCAAGGTATTTGTCCTAATGTGTTCTCCATGTGTTCTTTCCTGCTTATTCTCCACAGTTCCAGTCATAGCTGATGGTAAGTCTGTCTGCCAGGGCCCTGGGCGTGGGAATGCGCCTGCCTGCTGCTGCCCAGCCGCTCCGTCCCCCAGCGTGGGAGGTCGAGAAGGGGCTGCTGGCCCTGAGCTGTGCCGTGGGGGGATGCCCCTGCGTGTCAGGGGGTGGCTGTGGCCAGGGAGGTTGTGGGAGCCTGCGCTCTCCCGTCGCTCTGCCAGGAAGCAGGGACTAAACCTGAGAGCCATCCCAGGGGTAAGGTCCTGGCCCCATGGCTTTCCTGGGGTGCACACAAGCCGGGTCTGGTTTGCAAAGACCTGCGGGCGTCCCTGGAGCACTGGCACTGCCTGCTTGTTCATGCATTGGGCAGAAAACGTCATTGCCTGAAAGCAGAGCACTGCCAGCCTGACCAAGGGTTTCGTGTCTCGAAGAGCTGCTGCTGCGGCTGACCGGTGGGCCGAACAGATGTGCAGGCAACGTGGAAGTCTTCTATTTTGGAGGCTGGGCGAAAGTGTGTGGGTACCTGTGGGACATGCAAGACGCCCAGGTTGTGTGCAGGCAGCTGGGCTGCGGCTCGCCTCTTGGTGTGATGCACTATTTCCCTTCGAGCAACTCATACCCATACCTGATGACGGCGGTGAATTGTGATGGCTCTGAAGACTACTTGTGGTATTGTGCTTTCAGCGAAGAATACTCCGTCTGTTATCACGGGGATGCTTCTGTCGTATGCTCAGGTGGGATTTTGCGTTTTGGTGGCTTTTTCCTGAAGAAAACACATCTGGAGTTTGTGTGAGGCTGGGGAAAGTCTGGCCAGCCCTTGCCTGGTGCTCCGCAGGGCAGCGGCGGGTTGTGGGTCCGTGTCCCTGACACAGGGGCCCATGTTTCAGAGGGAGCACTGTGCCTGCTCTTGCAGACTGCTCAGGAGATCTGGGATTTGGGTGACCGCTCCTGCACAGAGCAGTGGACAGAGGTTTTGAGCCATGCCACCCTCCCCATGGGTCCCTCCGTAGCTCTCCATGAGCTTGTAGCATGTGCTCCGAGGGGAACCAAAGGGTCAAAGTGCCTCACCCCCTCTGGTTTTCTCCTTCCAGACTCGGGACTAACCGTGCCTTCACCATCAGGTAACCAGCGATTTCTGCTTACAACCTTCTTCTTGGGGTGCTCTGCCTCTGGGATGCTCTGTCTCCATCAGAGCACAAGACTCAAATATGGGCTGCCTTTACAGACCCTGGGTAACGTCCCTGATGCTCAGGGAGATGCAAGATTGCTTGGAATCCTTTGGGTTTGAGCAGCCACTTCTTCTGTGGGAGAGGTTTGGCGCTGGTCTTCATGGTGCTGCAGTGGTAATGCCCTTGAGCAAGTGCTGGGGTGGTTGGTACTGCAGCCGTCTTGCTCAGTCCTGCCACATTGCGGTGCTTACTGCGGGTTTTGGGTTTCAGTGTCCAGGGGTTCCCTTTGGATGGGGGTGACTCTTAGGCAAAACACTGCTGACTCACCTGCTGCTCTCTCCCTGCAGCACCAGGTAGCTCCAGCTCGACTTCCCCCATGTTATCGACCTCAGGTAGGTCCAGAGGGGTTGAGGGGAATGACTAGCTCCTGCCTCCAGTTATGGATCACAGAATCACAGGATGGCTGAGGTTGGAAGGGACCTCTGGAGGTCATCTGGTCCTACTCCCTGCTAAAGCAGGGTCACCTAGAGCTGCTGCCCAAGACCATGTCCAGATGGCTCTTGATTGTCTCCAAGGATGAAGAGTCCACCACCTCTGTAGGCAACCTGTGCCTGTGCTCAGTTGCCCTCAGAGTGAAAAAATGTTTCCTGATGTTCAGAGGGAACCTCCTGTGTTTCAGTTTCTACCTATGGCCACTTGTCCCATCACTGGGCACCACTGGAAAGAGCCTGGCTTTTGGAGAGGGTTGACTCCCAGCAGGTTGTTCCTCTTAGGCAAAATGCTACTCACTCACCTGCTGATTTCTCGCTGCAGCT
>NW_010561315.1:22508-23182 GCF_000687285.1 Phaethon lepturus | reverse complement strand
CAAAATGCTACTCCCTCCCCTGCTGATTTCTCGCTGCAGCTCCAGGTAGCTCCACTCACCCCCCCCCCCCATGTCATTGACCACATTTAGGTCCAGAGGGTTGAGTCTGGTTATCTCCTGCCCCAGGTGTCCCACTGGACAGCCAGGCCCCGCCGATGGGTGTACTGCCCATGCCGAGCGCAACCCGTGCTCTGGGCTGGGGGGACGCAGGGACGAGACTTTGGGGTGCAGCCATGTACCCGGGAGCGAAGGTCTCTGTGTGGCTGTGGCAGAGCCTCCTTGCTGGTGGCGGTGCACTTCTCTGACGGCTTCTGGTGACAGGATTTCAAGAGCTCTCTGCTCATCCCTGGGCTCTGCATCTTTCTGCAGGGGCCGGCTCCTGTGGTGGCTTGCTTCAGGGTTTGTCCAGCTCAGTCCAGAGCCCGGGCTACCCCGACTCCTACCCCAACAGCGCTCGCTGCGTGTGGCGCATACGGCTGCGGGAGCTGGATCGCAGAGTTGAGCTCCAGTTTTCCGATGTCGAGTGAGTCCGGTGGGGTGGCGGCTGTGGTGTGGGCAGGGTGCCCAGTGCTGGCTGTGGGCTCAAGGGCAGCTTCGTCCCCAGTGCTCAGCCTTGGCCACCTCTGCTCGAGCACCGGGGCCAGGCCAGGAATGGGGTCGGGTGGCTTGAGCCC
>NW_010561315.1:0-22222 GCF_000687285.1 Phaethon lepturus | reverse complement strand
GCAGCTCCTGCCAGTGCTTGTGCTCGGAGGTGGCACAGCCTACGGTGCAGACAGACCCTTCCCTCCCTCCGCAGGCTGGAAGGCAGCAGCTGCCTGTACGACTCCATCGAGGTGTACGACGGTGGGTCCCCCGGGGGCCCGCTGCTTGGGGCTGTTTGCAGGAACGACCATCGCGTCTTCAAGTCATCCGGGCACCAGCTGACCATCCTGTTCCGCAGTGATGGCAGCGTCACCCAGAGAGGTTTCCAGGCCTACTACTACTCATTCCCTGCCTCCAGCAATACTGCAGGTAAGACCAGAGCCGTCCCTTACTCTTTGCCAGGACAGAAGCACCGACCCTTCCTTAAGGCCCATCAGACAGACATGGGCACCCAAGACCCTCTGGCCCCCCTGACAAGCGTTATGACTCGGGGGCATCTTTTTGGACAGGACTGCCACCAGACTGCTGCCAGAATGCTGTTTCTTTGCCTGATGAGCCGGGACAGGGCTTTTTCCACCTCTGCCAGTGCTGCTGCTGAGCCATCATTGATTTTTCTGGCCTTTATGGCAGGCAGAGGAGTTGCTTGTTCGTGGCACACTCATTGGTGCAGCTGGTCTGCAACAAATGAAAGATTCTAGGGGGCAGGTCAGTAGGAGACAACACAATTAAAAAAAACCAATGAAGCCAGATTTAGTGGTTCATCAAGAAGATGAAGAAGTAGTTGTACTTAAGCAGTAAACCATCAAGACTTAGTTGTTCCTGCACTCTTGAAAACTGTAACTGTCATGAGGTCAGCAGAATCCTCAGCAACTAGGGTAGAGGCAAAGGTGGTGGGGGAGATTGTGACCATGGACTCATCTGACGGACTGTGCAAATTACCGCCCCCCCCCGCCCTTTCTAGAAGCATGCACGCCAATTTAAATATGTGTAACCAATAATAAGCAGCGTGGTAATTACTAGCCAGTGAGTGTAAACTCGGGTGGGTTATCCATTGTTTTCCCTAACCGTGTAATGGGATAAATATGTGGTGATTCCTCTGCGTGGTGTGCCAGCTTTGTGCAATACCACCTGGCACCAATATCTGCACAAATGTGCTATAAATACCTCTACTCTGTGTGTATATTGGCATGTTGCACACAGGGTATACAATCCCACTTTTGGGACAGCACAGCTGCAGAAGGCAGTGTTCCTGCTCATGGTTACTACTTGTTTTCCCCAAATAGAGAGGGCTGGTGAGTTCACACGCAGTGCAGTGAGCTCGTTTTTGCAGCTGAGGAGTTGTTGAGGAGCGAGCACGACTGCTGCACTCTGCCTGCAGCACCAGGTAGCTCCCGCTCGATTCCCACCTTGTCGCTGACCTCCGGCGGGGCCTGGAGAGCTTGAGGGGTCTAGTGCTGCCCCTGCTCAGGATCACAGGACCACAGGATGATTGAGGTTGGTCTCAGCCCCGCCAGGTTACAGTGCCAACTGTGGGTCTCAGGTTTATGTGTCCTGTGGTTACCTCTGGGGAGGGGTGACTCCCAGTGGGTTCTTTGTCTTAAGGAAATGCTGCTTGCTCACCTGCTGCTCTCTCCTTGCAGTGCCAGGTAGCTCCAGCTTGACTCCCCCTGTGTCATTGACCATAGGTAGGTCTGGAGGGGTTGAGGGGACTGGTTATCTCTTGCCTGTGCTCAGGATCACAGGATGGCTGAGGTTGGAAGGGATCTCTGGAGGTCAGCTAGTCCAAACCCCCTTGCTAACCGTTGCTGGGTCATGTTCAACCTGGTGTCCAGCAGTACCCCCAGGACATTTTCTGGAGAGCTGCTTCCCACCCAGGCGGCCCACAGTGTGTACTGGTGCTTGGGTCTGTTCTTACCCAGGTGTAGGATTTGGCACTTCTCCTTGTTGAACTGCATGATGTTCCTGATGTCCCGTTTTTCCAGCCTGTCAAGGTCCCTCTAGATGGCAGCAGGACCCTCTGGTGGATCAGCTGCTCCTCCCAGTTTGGTGTCATCAGCAAACTTGTTGAGGGTCCACTCTGTCCCATCATCCTGATGATTTACAAAGACGTTCCTCCATTGGCATCTGAGGCCCTGCTGATGAGACCTATTGCACATGCAGAACATATCTGCACTCCAGGCTAGTGGGATGGAGGGGGAGAGCTTTGAGGTGCAGGCACACAGGGACCTGCCACACACCCAGGTGGTGACAGTGGGTCTCAGGTTTCAGTGTCCCAGGAGCCCTTTTGGAGAGGGTGATTCCCAAAGCATTATTTCTCTTAAGCAAAGTGCTGCTTGCGTACCTGCTGCTCTCTCCCTGCAGCACCAGGTAGCTCCAGCTCAGTGTCCACCGTGTCATCAACCTCAAGTAGGTCCAGAGGGGTTGAGGGGAATGACTAGCTACTGCCTCCAGTTATGGATCACAGAATCACAGGATGACTGAGGTTGGAAGGGACCTCTGGAGGTTATCTGGTCCTACTCCCTGCTAAAGCAGGGTCACCTAGAGCTGCTGTCCAAGACCATGTCCTGATGGCTCTTGATTGTCTCCAAGGATGAAGAGCCCACCGCCTCTATGGGCAACCTGTGCCATTGGTCAGTCACCCTCAGAGCAAACAAGTGTGTCCTGATCTGCAGGCAGAACATATATGGAGCATCTGAGAGGGGCTCCTCAGGTGGAAAGGCTCATGTGTTGGGCTTGTGTGTGTGCAAGTGCAGGCAGAGGAATTGCTTGGTCATGGTTGTAGCCAATGAGAAGAATGTTACTGCTCATTGTTTCAGGGTATATTCCTCTTCATTTAATACCAAAAGAACAATTCCTCAAATTATCCCAAAATAACAGTGCAGGTGATTTCACACCAGTATAGTCATTTATTTCTTTGCAGTTGAGCAGTAATTTCACAAGTGCTTAGAAAGCATTGTTTTTGACCATTTCTTAAGTGTCATTATTCGTCTGATTCCTATTTCATCTGTTCGTTCAAGCACATCATCTGAGGATAACACATATTTTAAAGTTAATGTTAGCTCAGTTAGTAAGAGAATTTTTTTTCATGTTTGCTAGAAGCTGAAAATAAAAATAGAAAATCTCTTAGTCCTCAATAGAGTCTTTTATACAGGTATCTTGTTCTTTCTTTAGGTTAAAAGAAGTAAATATGTGTTTTATCTAATTTGGAATATAATTCAAAAGATGGTGTCCATTTACACATTTCTCTTTTCTTGGAGTAGTTTGAACTTATACTGAAAAGTATCCTAGAAATCCATTACTTTATTTTACTTCTTAGATCTTGATTCCCCTCTTATTTGATTAGTCTGCAACTGATCTATACATAATCTTATACAATTTTTTTTCTGTGACATAAGGTCTTCATGTTTATGAATTGGGTATTTGTCAGCATTCTTATGCAGAAACAAAATAATTTTGATGCTTTTTACCTTCCCTTTGGTAATTAGCAATTGCAATGGAGGAGAACCAGGCTCAGCTGTGACTTTTTCTCTTTCAAGGAACAGCTGACCTCCAGAGGTCCAGCCTCAACGATTGTGCAGTTCTATGACAGATACTCTGTCCTGCTAGCGCAGATGTTGAAGATCAGCATTATAAAAGCTGTTCAGTGTGCTTAGCATCTCCTAATCTGCATTCAGATGACATATGAACCTAATAGAAAGACCACTGAAGCTGGTAGAAGTCTATGCCTCTAAATTTTAGACTTACAAATTCTACATATTCCAAAAGCCAGCTTAAATGGTGTATACATATATTTTCCTTCCCATATTTTTCTCTGCAGAAGATTATTCTTGTGGCGGCTTGCTTTCCTCTCCACCTGGGACATTACAGAGTCCATTTTACCCCAGAAATTATCCAAACAATGTCAACTGTGTTTGGGAAATAGAAGTAAAGAGCAACTTTTGTGTCACACTCACGTTTAGAGATGTTCAGTAAGTAAAAACTTAGTACTTGGGAAGATGATGTATGGGATCAACATCTTAGTATAAGCTGATAGCTGCTTGATTTCAAGGATGTTTTTCGAAGATTTTAGTACGTCTGAGATGTAAAATGTATTCATTTTTGTTTATTTAATCAATAATGTGGATGGCATCTAATGAGACAGAAATTGGAGGCTGTAATTTCTGTTCCAAAAACTTGATAGTCATATCACTAAGATGTACTCTTTTGCTATGAACAGTTAATCTGAGTTTTTTTTAAAAAAAAGGAAAAATAATTTTAAAAAAAATTATGCATTTAACTAAATAGTCATGTTTGCTCCCCAGGATGGAAGGTGGCAGATGCCTGTCTGACTATGTGGAAGTCTACGATGGGCCACTCCTTACCTCTCCTCTCCTTGGGAAATTCTGTTCTGGTTCTTTTCGCACATACACTTCCTCCTCAAACCTGCTGACTGTCCGATTTTACAGTAACTCTCGACACACATACAGAGGGTTTCAGGCTGACTATTATGCCACTCCAGCAGATCAGAGCACTAGTAAGTTCATGTTTAAAGCAGAAACCTGCTTCTCAACTGTTGCTAATTCACTGATTGTTAAGCTTGTTGTACCACTTCAACAAATCGCCCATTTCACGTTATTTTACATTAAATCTGTAGCATTTCACAGAGATGCAAGTATATAGTTTGGATTCTGAACTCCTTCTGCAATATCAGCTGCTTCTGGAAAAGATGTTTTTTATTAAGTATAACCTTTTTCAGTCACTTCAGTGAGCTTGTAACATATTTTCTTTGTCATCTGCTAGCACTGTTGTGTTTGCCAGACTACATGCGTGCGGTTGTGAGCAGATACTACCTTGAGTCACAAGGCTACTCTGCCTGGAATCTCTCCTTGAATGACCCCTATTGCAAACCCAACATTACATCAGAGTATGCTATATTCGACATACCATACACTCGCTGCGGCACAGTGAGAGAGGTATGACTTTAAACGTTTCAACAGATTATGCAAATATTGTGAGTGTGTAAATATTCAAACCGAAGAATTAATTTTGAAAATGAGCACAAATGGAAAGCTATACCGAAGTCTGCAGGGACGGGAAGTCTCCTGGTGATTATGGGCTGCCTCTCCCCCTCCTGAAGGATAAGGTTTATTAACAGTCATATTTCCTGCATCTGCTGCCAGAGCGTTCACTTAGAGCCTGTTATTGACCTTCTAAGGAATAAAGTGTGAGAGGAAGCAAATACTTGGCATTTTCAAGGTCCCAAGCTGAATGCGGTGGTTAAAAAGGTCTCAAAGCCTTTACTAAATATGACCAATTGTGGTTTAAGTCAGATTTGAGCTTAAATACTGTGCTGGACCAGATTCTTCAGGCATTTGATGGTCAAATAATCGTACAGGTTGTATTTAATTAGTTATGTCTGCGTGAGTAATTTTCTAGGTCCGCAATGTTGTCATCGAATATTACATGTAGATTAGAGATTCTTATCTTGAGAACAGAAATTACTAGGTTCAGACTTCTCCACAGCAGACTTTCTGGGAAGTAATGCATTTATTGTGCACGTGGCTGTAAGGGTACAACAAAGTTTAGAATGCATAATAGGAAACCTGACTATATGAATTAATTTTGCATTTTATTTTATTTTATATGCCAAACAGGAAAACAACAATATAATAATCTATTCCAACCTTATTAGAGGATCCTCTTCTGGTACTGTAATTACAAGAAATAAAAATCTTCACTTGCATATCAACTGCAAAATGCTCCAGAACACATGGGCACAAATAATGTATGTTGCGGAGGACAATTTTGAAGTCAATGAAACTCAGTATGGCAGATATGATGTAAACCTTACATTTTATAATTCTGCATCCTTCTCGTGGCCAGTGAATGACTCGCCGTACTATGTTGATATCAACCAGGATTTATTCCTTGAAGCTTACCTTCACAGCTCTGATTCAAACCTGGTATTATTTGTGGACACGTGTGTGGCATCTCCCACTCCCCACAATTTTACAACAGTAACCTATGATATAATCAGGAATGGGTAAGCTCTTATGCTTTACAATTACAGATAGAATTGCCTCTGAACTCCTGTATCTCTTATCTTTTTTCCTGTTTTATTTTTTCTTGTTTTAATGGACTGGTGTGGATACAGCATACATTATTGTCAGCTTCTAACTAATAATTGATGAACACGGGCATTTGAAGGTTATTGGGGAAGGGGGATGGACTGACCCAAAATATAACACACTCCTCACCGCCCCAGCTTAAAATGACAAATAGACTAAATGGCTATGGCCAGTTCACTGTGGATTCTTAGTATTGGAGAGGTAACAGTGACATACCTCAGGTAAGGATAATTCACCTTCAGAAAAACGTACAAACACTAGGTATCTAGACACACAACAGGCTGAGGGGAGGTAACAGGACTCAACGGTGCCAAAGAAGGGCATCTTGCTTTTCCTAATTGCAGGTTTCTGAACCAACTTCATCACGTTTAAAAATCACTTTTCATGTTCTGTGTTATATTGTGTGTAAATGACTGATTGCAGTGAGAAAAAATCAGCAGAGTCTTTTTGTTTCTTTTTAGGTGTGTTCGAGATTCTACCTATGCAACATATTATTCACCCTACAGACACATGGTCCGGTTTAAATTCAATGCCTTCCAGTTTATTCGTAGCAATCCACTGGTCTACCTGCAGTGTGAACTGGTGGTGTGCAGGGCCTACGACTATTCTTCCAGGTGCTACCAAGGTTGTATTGCTAGGTCCGAGAGAGAGGCAAGCTCTGGCCAAGAAAGTGTGACTGTCGTTGCTGGCCCAATACAGCTTCAGGAAGCTGGAGCTGAGAATAAGAACTGACATGGCTTCGAATACAACAGCCTCCTTTAGCAGGTAGCGTCTGTAAATGACAATTTAATTCCAAGAGAAGCTATGTTGCTGGTGGATCCCTAGCAGCTCTACAATAAATATTAGAAATGTGCTTACAGACTTATGTCTGTTAATCTCACTTCACATCAGTTGCCTTCATCTGCAGCTAACAAAAAATGTTAATTCAGCAGTTCTGGGGGGTCTGACGAGACAGAGCACAGGCAGCTCTGGGGAACTCACCTGCTCCCAGACCGCCGGCCACTTGCAGCTCGCGTCCGAAAAGCCGTTCCGAAAGCTTCCCTGACAAATTCGCCATCTCTCAGCTTTTTGTTTGTTTTCTTAATGTTAAAACGGAAATGTTTATGTTCTATAAACAAGTTCTACTAACATAAACGTGAACCTGGATGCATGAGAGTGCAAGAAATTGATTAATAATTGAATCTGACCTAGAATGCCTTTTTTTTTTTTTTTTTTTCATTTTTTATGTTTTGGAGATAACAAGATGAGGGATCAAATGTAACGAGGTCCTCTCATCTTTCCCAGAGCTGGGTTCTTTTGTCATCCAGGAGAACATGAATTCAGCTCCGGCTGCAACTGATGTTTCTCGTGCAGCACTTACTGCTGTCAGGCCCCTGGCTGGGTTTCTTTTGAAATATAAAGTGAAGAAACCAATTCCATATCATGTAAGACTTGGCAAACACTTGCAGCTGATCACGCTGGTTGAATAATTTGATGAATTGAGTAATTTCCTTGCATTGAGTAATTTCATTGACAATTCAAGATTAAAATCCAAACATGAAAAACTTCTTGTGATGATGGTTCACCTCATGAGAAGAGGTGGGCTTGACGTAACTCAGCACTGAAGGAAGCCAGAAGACCAGGGAAAGTTTGCAGCCCAGTAACAACCCTCAGATTAGTTGCCACCTGCAATATTAGGCTCTCAAATCTTAACACAGTACCTGAATCATCAGCTTCCTCCTCTCATAGTGGATATCCTGACTCCGCTAATGAAAAACACAGCCTGGGTTGTGGGGGACCCAGATGGCCAGTTCCTGCTCTACACCAAACATGAGTTTGTTTTCCTCAGAAGTAAATTAAGATCAAGAGTCCTGCCTTCCCGCAGGGCAGCTGTGAGTGCATCACACAACGTGTGCTGTGTGATAAGCAGCAACAGAGCCCACCTGCGTACCTCTGAAAGGTACTTCAGTAAATCTCAATTTACCCTTCAGGCAAGGCTAGCACTGTTGAACTGCCCTGTAACGTTTCCTATTTCCACTGCAGTCAGTGTCAGCAGGCAAAATACTTGAATGCAAGTACTACTGTTGTACTCTGCTAAGCCTTCTTTTAAGTTCTGTTTTCTATCAATTCTGATTTTCTAAGGTGGAGATTAAATTTTGCATTAAAATTGCATGGCATAATGAAATGCTTCAGATGGAGAAAGTTTTATGCAGCTAAAAATACCTAGACAGTCTGAAAGAGAAAAATTATTCTTCTGATTGCATATGGATCCTTATACATAGTGCCTGAATATTTTGTGACTAGTTCTTTAGGAAGGTCCTTTTTGTTGAGAAAATAAGCTATTTGAGCTATTTTCAATTATGGCTGGCTTCCAATATAAAATATGTAATTACAAAATCAGGAAGACAAGATGTTTGTGCTGTGCGGCTCAAAGATCTTGGCAGCTACGGGGTGGCAAAAGGGCTGTCACTCCAAGAATGCCTGGTTGCAACCCTCCTGCTCCAGGCTGCAATGGTCCTGACTCCTCCTTGGGGCATCCACAGATCTGCTGAGTCAGTGCCACAGGGTTTGCAGAGGTGACCTAGAACAATTTGCATCGTCAGGTAACCGTTGCAGAAAATATCTGGTCATCACTGGGCTCTGAGAAGAACAAACTAACGTGACATCAGTCTTGACTATCCGATTGCAGCTTCCAGAAGCCAAACCCCATACAGCCATCAGCCAACTGCAAGTCTTCCCCGGTTTTCCCACACGGCAATAAATACTGTGGATGGTACATGCTGGACTTAGGTACCAGGAGATTCTCATCTGCCAGGCCATCAGGAAGCAGCTTCTAGAAAGATCTTTGAAGAAGCTGGTACCTTGAAGAAGTGCTGTGCTTGCTTGTCCCCAGCCTGGGGCTGCCTGCATGGGCCAGGCTGGTCTCCTGCTGCGCTTCTGGTGGCCGTGGCGCAAGACTGGGGCACAGCAGAGGCGGAGCAGGAAGCTGTGGCAATGGGGTACACCTTATCAGAGCCCTCACTGCAGAGCAGCTTTGCTTTGATGTCTCTGGAAGGTGCATTTTTCATCCTTAGCGCTGGATCGTGTGTGATCAAGGCTGGCCCTGGGCTGTGGCCAAGGCAGGTGGAAATGGATTTCAATGGTTGCTCTCAGGGCAGCTCCACCTGAGTCAACAGACCTCTCGTATGTTTATTGCATCATTTAAAAGCTTAGGATACTGGAGAAATCAGGGCTAACCTGCTTAGGGGTAATTTGAGCTGTGAATGGGCAAACCAAGCAACTGTTGCAGCCTCTTGTTTTGGAACATGTTCAAAATTTCCCAAGGGAAAAAATCTAGATCAGACTTCAACGCCCTTTGACCTACCACATTACTGCTGTGCTAATGTAATTGCATACAGCTGAAGGAAATTCTTCTGTGTAAGGTTTCTGAAGGTGGCGGCGGCTAAAAGATAACATAGATTGAGGACTAAACTGTATGAAAGTTTAATGGTTCAAAAGTAATAAAAGTTTAAGACCAAAGTAAGTGGAGTAGCTAAAAGGCTATAATAAATTT
The DNA here is from genome assembly GCF_000687285.1 of Phaethon lepturus. Lineage (NCBI taxonomy): Eukaryota > Metazoa > Chordata > Aves > Phaethontiformes > Phaethontidae > Phaethon > Phaethon lepturus. The sequence continues at coordinate 12,663 of NW_010561315.1, read as the reverse complement.
CTGTTATCATGAAACTGCAACCTACACAATTGCAGCAAAATCCCAAATGTCTCCATAATTTCCCCCTCTCTCAAATACTGGTGAATGAATAGAAAAGGTATGAGCATCCCTATAGCGATATTTACGCTGCTATATTTGCAGTCTGAAGTTTTTCCCATCATTCCTTGGTTATGTATGGTGAATTGCTTCCACCTATGTATCAAATCTCAAATTTTAGGCCAAACGGTGTAGTCATTGAAGTGCTCTTAGTAAATACAAATAATGATTGTTAATAACTAAAATCTACTCTCACGTTTTCTTTTTTTATGTCATTCCTCAAGCGCTCTACTAATTCTCACTTGAAAAGGTTTGTGTTAGTGTTTATTTCTCTTTCAAGGCTTTTTGTCAATTCAGTAAAAGCCTATATTACTATTCTTAGCTCAAGTTCTTGGTTCAAACCTACACCAGTCTTCCTACACTGTAGGGTGGCAGCTACAAAGGGCACAATGGAGTAAGTCAGTGGCTATTGTCTCTTTCTTTTTTAAGGGATGACGCATGCCTCCTTATGACAAGACAGAGTAGGTTCATTGTGTTATTGTATTCACATGAACCAGGGAACACCAAAGCCAGAGGCAGTTGCAGCACAATGAAATCCTCAGGAAAAAAAAAAAGGTCATACAGGGGATGAGATGCATGAGATTCTTATAACAGACAACTTGCAAACACAATGCAGACTTTTTTTAGAGTATTTTAAACATTTTTATAGATCCACGCTGTTCTTGGACCATATTTGTTGAGCTTACAATCAATCTAATAAAAGTGAATGTCAGCGAAAGCCATAAGAAGATATTTTACATCACATCACCTCCCCCACCTCTCAACCACCTTCCCCCCTTTTTTTTTCCTTCTGTTTTGTTTAGACAAATAGATCAATACAAAATTCCTCGTATCTAACAAAGATGCGCGTACAAGGTCTGCAGTGGCTGGGTTAGGCAGCTGAGCCTCGCCTAGCCTCTTCAGCAGGCTGTGAGCACTCGGGCAGTCAGTTCACGCGGCCACGCATAATGCTACAGCCAACTTCGAGGCTCTCTTTTTTATACTAATTCTTGGTTTTTTATGTAATGGCAAACACAGCTGGAGCCCACTGGGCAGGCATTATCACTTGTTCAGGCTACCCGAGAGCATTGCTGCGTTTTCTCTTCATGCTAAAGAACAAAACCTACTGCTTGGTAGGTCATGCCCCAGTTGTGCCAGGCTCTATAGAAAGGCATAGCAGAGTCTGGTTGGGCCTTTGAGAGGTTTCCAGTGTGGAGGTTGAGGTATGTTGCCCTCAGGATGCACCCCGGTTGTGAAATTTAGGAACTGCCTGCATCAGCTGAGCAGTAAGCATTTTGGCTTCATAATGGATTATGAATTGGATTATTAGTAAGAATGTGGATTATATCTTCATCATGGATTTTGAGAAGTGTATTGGAGGCCTGATACATTTAATTTCCAAAGATTTTGGGAGACTATTCATAGCAGAAGAGTTATGCACATAGCTTAGTTAAACATTTGCAAAGTTTTGTTTCTAATTCTAATATTTAATTTGAACACTCTATCTTGGCTCCCAGTTAAATCTATATACACAGTGCAATATCTCATGCAGCAATATATATGTAAAATTGACTTAATCTAGTGTGACAAAATTCACTAACTTCTTTTCCCTGTCTACAAATTATTATACAATGCCTAGTAATGGGGGGTGGGTGAGTTGACACCTCCAGGTGTCTTGTACTTACATTACAGGTGACATGTATTTATACTTGTCATTGCCCATCCATTTACTAAACACTATGCTCCTGTTGCCTCAGTTTATCACACGTAGGGTATCCCTCATATTATGAAAAGCACACTGGCAGAAATTATCTGCCCAGTTAGGTGGGGGAAAAAAAAGAAAGAAAAAAGGCGCATACTGCACTTTGCATTCTATCTTGCTACATTTGTGATTCAGGGAAAACAAAACATGCAGCTCAGAAAAGTAGGTCATGTTGTACTGGGTATTAGACTGAAGATATGAAGAATTTTTTTTTTAATTGATAATTTTTTCTTTGGTGCAGATTTTAACTATTAAAACTGCACATTCCTAAGTCAAACTGCTTGTTCCTTTCAGCACTTTGATTAGTGCAAGGAAGAAATGCAATTAAAAGTGTTAAGAATTGTTAATAAATACGATAGGTACAAACGGTCTAGTTCTACTTTACATGACAAATCAAGGCACACAACCTTTGTATAAAGGTTCTATAAATGCTTGGGGCCTTGAGCAGAGACAATCTAAAAGCAGTAATCCTGACTTTCCCATTATGGCCCTTTGTTTCTTCTGTTTTTTCAACCTCTGAAAGAATATAAAATTCCTGAAAGAGACACAGGACTGAGCAGCACCATGTAGACCTCTGCTGTCCAGGCTACCAGTTTGGAAATCTTTGGGAAGACCTTGCATGAGCTGGGCTGAGTGGGGAAATCATTAAAATCAGCACTGGCTATTGCTGTAGACTTACATCTTTGGGAATCAAGACCTTTAGTTCTGTTGCCTTCTTTAGGATTAAGGGCATTAAGTAACTTTAATGTATTTTTTCTCTCCCTTAGAACCACAGGTATTTCTCTGCACATACATGTACTAGAAACACAAATATGATGAGACATCAGACAGAATCCAGTACCACAGGTAGGTCACAAAAAGAAATTCTTACGTTATTAGCTTTTGAATTTCCTTAAACAACATACATAACAAAAATTCAACCACACTAACTTGGTTTTATCCAATAATATTTCGAGTAAATACAATGTATTAATTTTTAAGTAGCCTAATTCAACTTTTTCTTTGCATTTCTATGTTTAACCAGAAGAAAAATTGCTTTAAGATAATTCTTTGGATGATGACAAGCTCTGGCAGGTATACAGGATTGTCCTTCACAAAGATATCATATTGTGGTGAGAGAATTAGTTTCAGATACATTTTTAAACTTCACAAGGTCATTAAAAGGCTTCAGAAATACTCTACTGTTGTCAAGTTGTGAGAACAAAGGGGAAAATATGGAGGCTAGCTAAAACCAGATATTGAAACGCGTTCTTGAAAGGAGCTGGAATGGTTAAAAGCATTTAGACAAAATGGTACATACAGGTCACTTTTAGCTTTCTGTAGGACTTTGCTATTTATCAGTTTGTATCAACTGTAAAGTAGCATAAAAGTTGAGCAACGCATTATAAGCGGATTGGTGCTGAGAAGCAATCACTGTGAAATTGCTAAATGACTGACCTCTTTTCCATGTCTTGTATTGAAATAAACTTTCACACAGAAAGAAATGTGTATTGCTTTCCCATATACTTTCCTTGGGTTTATACGTAAGTCACCTACTGCACACACGCAGTGCAACACCTCTGATGACTCTGTTTTGAAAGCCTGTGGCTTTTCATGCATCTAGGTATTTTTGTACGTGAAGCGATTACTTTCCTTAAGCAATTCCCTTTGGCAACTAGCAGCATCGTTTCCTTCCTGCTGGTCCTTCCCCTGGTTTGAAGGCAAAGTCAGGGAGTGAAGGGGAACCAGTGGTAATGCTGAAGAGAGTTGGAAATCTTGGAGCCAAGTTGTCATCTTGGTTCACACCGCCTCTTTCAGTAGCCAGCTGCCTCAAGGTCCCCCACATCTGGTATGATTTATCTCAGCAAAGCTTAGAAAGAAAACTGGGGTTACTCAAAGACTAAAACCCACTCAACTAAAAATGCTTGAAAGAACTAAGGATGTTTTGAATAGATCAGTATAAAAAGAGGCTGGAAGGCAAAAACAAGGCTTGAGGATCAGATACAAAACACTGTGAAAGGATGCAGCCGCAGGGTGGTGTAAGACAGGAGTAGATACGGCTCAAAAGATGCATTCACTGAGGTTGCACTCACATTCTTTTCCAAAGACCCTTCAAATGTAGGCTGTTCTGACTGTTGAGGACCTTCATTTGTCATGGTACCAAAATGCGCATGTATCAGGTCATGAGAGAATTGCAGGTCTGGCCATACATGGGTGAGTGGCTTGCAGGTTGTCTTCCGTCCCTGGAGACTGCTTATACGTCCCACATCCCAGGCATTATCACTGGAAGGCAGCTGTGCTACATGTTCCCAGATCATCTCTGTCAGATGATCTGCAAATCTAAGATCTTCCTTGAAACTGGCAGGTAGTGCAGGGAAGCTCACAGAACACAGGTGTCCAAAAATGTATGAATTACGTATCAGTAATTAACTATAAGCACTTTGAAAATCTGCTCAACCATTGGCTTGGTGTTGCCAGCCATCTCGTCCATGCTTTATCTTGCTTTTGCAATCTTACCAGCTACTACCAGGCCCAACGTGGGAAGTGCAAGCCGAGCAGTGCACAGAAACTAGAGATGAGCAAACTAGAGGTCTACAGAAGATTTTACATTAAACAGGGGAGTGGGCAATGAGAAAGCAAATGCAGTAAAACTGTAAAAGAGGTGAAAATAGCATGAAATGGGTGACTAGTAAAATAAGGAGGTAATTGCTAGGATCAGTAAAAGAGGTAAGATTGGACTGTTGTTTTAGGCATGACCAAATCAAATGGTGTGGCCTGCAACTGGAGTTGGTAATGCATCCCTTGAAATCTTTATAGAAAGATATTTAAGAATTTAGCAGAACATATGTTCATCTTTTGGTACATATGCTACTTAATAAGAAGTGCAAACAGCTTCTTCAAAAGGATTAAGGGCATATATTCAACTCTGCATACCAGACACGGGCAGTCAGACACCTCGCTGAACAGCAGCTGCCATATAGGCATATACAGAACAATATAGGTGCCCGAATGACCAGCTTCAAGAAAACATCAAAAGGCTGTATGCAGTCTCTATATTTCTGGCTGATTAAGTCTGAACAAGGGAATAAAAATCACTCTACGCTGTCCAATATAATTGTACCCAGATTTCAAATGCAAATGTGCTGACAACCAGAGGTGGCAATGAGGTTACACATAAGCTAAAACGTGGCTATTGACTTTTCTGCTACAGGCAGAAAGAATCGGTTCAAAAGGGAGAACAGCATTCAAGAAATGGGATGTTGCTGCAAATTCTCAATTTGAAATTTCTTTAGCTTTTCCAGAATATTTCGTGGATATGAGACCCTACCCAACCAGGACACCATGTTAGACACTAACACAAATGTTAGACTTAGGTATAGATGGCATAGGGATTTATTTCACCTGTATATAGCTCTTCACAAGATTCTTGATACTCATTTTTGTAACTTTCTTAGACTTACAACTGAACTTTTCTCCTGTTGTAGGGACAAAGCAAAGCAGGCTAAGAGTAAAAGTCTGAGAAATATTGGGTGCTCTCCTGATGGAGTATTGCCCATCTGTGTACGACATGAAATGAATGGGAACATATCTAAGAACTTAAGTCCTGCAGAGTTTCTGGGCAGATACAAAGGATCAGTGTGAAGACTGATGTGTTCAAGCTCCCTCCTGCAAGAAGCACATGGCAGAAAACCAGTCCCTGGATCTAGAAACCAGAGTAAGTAAAATCTTTTAATTCTTTCTTTCTCAAACTGAAAGAAAATGATTGATTAAGGGAGATGCAGAGATTTCTATAGTCTTTAACAGCTCTAAGTGCCACTAAAAAGGACAACTGTGTGTGAAAAATTCAATCTTTGGTAGTTTGAGCCTACATTTTTAATTGAAATTGCATAGAAAATATAACATTTGTTTCCTTAATCCAAGTAAAACAGTACAGTTTAGTGAACATTTGTCCCAGAGAACAGCTGCCCTCTCTAGAAGATATCATGAGTTAACTGAGTATAATTCTCTTAGACAAACTTCTTTAGGTTTCATGTGCCTGACATCTTTTATATTATGGTAAGACAAATTTGGTCCCATGTATTCTGTCTCAGTTATACGTGGTCAAGAGCCAAAGCAATAGCTTCCATTTCTTACTGATGTGAGAACAGCAATGGATTGCTGATATGCTATCAGGAATGCAGTCTCATACATCAGGTTATTTATCATTCTTTTATGGTACTTTATTTTGCAGCAAACTTCCTGCTGCTTTAATGTCAGTATATGCAATATAAAGGAGAGGTAATCTAAGGTGTATTTTGTACAGAGGACTTTGGCATTTTAGCAGCTGCAAATCAAAGTTTCCTGTTATCAAACCTGAAGACATAGGTCCTCATATAAGTTAAAGAACGTTTACTGGAAATGTCAGAAATGCATCAGGAATCTGAGCCCCGGCAAGAATGCTGACAGCCAAGTTTGTGTTAAAGAACCATGCTAGCAGATTTAGTTGTTGTGGATAAATTTAATCACAGGGCATTTAGTTCTTCTTTTTTCTTGAATGTCCTTGATGTCATCCATAAATTTCCTATTCACGGTGTCACAGATTACCTAAGGCTGGATGATCTGGAGATTATCTAGTCCATTCCATTGCTCAAAGCAGGGTCAGAGGAAGCAGGTTACTTAGGATTGTGTCCAGTTGGGTTTGAATATCTCAGAGAACGGAGGAATCTATAACCTCGTAGGGCAACCTATTCCACTGCTTGACCACCCTCACAGAGGAATTCTTTTTTCTTATGTTTATATGGAATTTATTATACTTCCATTCATGCCCCTTGCTTCTCGCCCTGCCACCAGGCACCATTGAGGAGAGTCTGTCTCTGTCTTTAGTCCACCCCATCAGGTATTTGTACACATTGATGAGATACTGTATGAGAGATGCTCCAGCCCCTTAATCATCTTAGTGGCCCTTTGCTAGACTTGCTCCAGTACATTCATGTCTCTCTTGTACTGGGGAGCCCAGAACTAAAACATACATCCCAGGTGTGTCTTACCATTGCTGACTAGAGGAGAAGGATTCCCTCCCTTTACCTACTGGCAACGCTCCTCTGAATGCAGCACCGTTTGGCCATTAGCCATCTTTGCTGCAAGGGCACAGTGCTGGCTCATGGTCTATTTGTTCACCAGTGCCCCCAGGGCCTTTTCTGCGAAACTGCTTTCCAGTTGCTTGGGCTCCTTGGTCTATACAAAGGTCTTATTCTTCAAGAATTGAGAGGCATTATTATGACCGCATAGCTGCTTCCCAGTCACAGTGTGTGATCACTGCACTGAGCACATGGTATTGTTTTTGCTTTTGTCATGAAGTCAGGAACAGTAGGGCTGTGAATAGCAATGTTCAGGCTTACATTTCTTTATTAACATATGAATACAATCAGTTGTATTTACCATTGTCCTCCACTTTGTTTGCTCTTCTCAGCAACTGCTTTGACCGCTTCTGATTCAGTTTCTGCACTCTGGCCTTTTGACTTTCCTTCCTCTATTCTAGCACTCTGAACTTTGCAGAAAGAGGACTCCTTATCCCCTTTGTCTCTAGACCCAAGCTGTGCTTTTCTGCAGGAGGAAGGTGGGAATACACCAGTAAGTAACATGAGTTATGTCAACTACTTCAGTTTGGTTGCCATTTGTATCATAGCCAAAATGGACAGATAGGTACAGCCTGGATGAAATGTAATGAATAGAATAGAGAAACAGTAGAAGTGCAATATAGTGACTTTGGCAAACAGATTAGCAGGGCAGGATTATGGGCTGTTGTATCCTAAGCAATCTGTAACTCCCCAAGACTTCACATAGACCAAACAAGGAAACCATTTTTGGTTTTATTTCAACCCATACTTCTTTCCCTTTTTATAAACTTTGTGATTCAAAGGATTGGAGGAAGTCCTGTTGGCAAATTCAGCTAAGGAACGTAGCAGTAGATTGAGGGAAGATGCAAGCTCAGCAGAGGCCCCCCAGACGAGGTCCACTTAGGGTATGTTACAAATAGCTGGCATTAATTTACTTTCGATAACTGACATAATCCCATTTATGATGTGCTGTTTGTGTGTACAAGCATCAGGGACACAAGTCTGTAATTTCAAGTGGAAATCATCAGAAATACAAACATGTATGAGACCAGGACTCTCTGCTGAAGGATTTATTAGAATTAGCTACGAATTCGCTGCCTCACCTTGAAATGTGTTACAGTCTGCTTAATCAAGTCATTAGCTACAAGCAGTAAATAAATATAATTTGGGTGGTGGAGCAAAGAAACACGTAGATTCAGCAGTCTGGTTCCAAAGGTAACGCTGGGCCTGCACATACAGTTAAGAAAATTTCTAATAAGGGCAGTAGCACAAGTTATCCAGGAAATGGAAACTTTACCATGCATATATAATCTTTCTGTAAATATCAGCTAGCTATAAAAATGTTGCATAAGAAATCAGACATAATATGGGCCAGACTGACCTTGGGAGCCACACCCTTTTACAGGTGCAGAGTATAAATTCTGATGCTCTGCTTTATTGGCATCTCTTGACAAGATGGGTTCCACCAAGGCCTTGCTGTGGTTATTCCTCTTATATACAGCACTCCTGGATGCCACCTCAGGTAAACCACTTAAAATCTTTAAAGAACATTCATGCAAAAAAGGTAGGAAAAAGGAGATGTCTACTCCTCTATGTTGGTTCCATACGTGTAACTCACATGCTAGTAAAATCAACTTTGTGCAAAGATTAGAAGTAAGGCAGACTGAAATTAGATAGCATCATGTTGTCTTATTAAAAGTATGAACCAATCGATACTGTGATTAACTATCAATCATGTTGAAGTAAATTTACTACAATATTGATCTGTTTTGCAGTAGTATCTTGTAGCATAGTTTAAACCAAATTAAAAAAAGAAACATATAAACGTAACAGTGTGACTCAAACACATGGCTTTTATACATCGGTTCTTAAAGAAAAGTTCTTCAGCTGAAGAGAGTATTGGGGATTTTTGTTTGTTTTAAATCAAGCTATGCAATTTTGAAAAATGCATGAACCATTACTTCCTGAAAGTTACTCTCGCTTTCCAAAAAGTTTACTCTGCTGCAAAAATATATATATTAATCATGAAGCCCAGTAGAGTTTACATGACACAGCCTGAAAGTGAAGGAGGAGTTTATATAGTCATCACTGTTTGCTGTTCATTTTACATTAAAGTCTGATATCTGTCTGCCATGAATGAGTGGTTTATGCAGCTTAAAGTATTGCCACCAAAGATATTAGAAAGCACATTATTTTAATAGGAATTTTAAAACCCACAACTTAAGAGTATTCGATGACAAGGTCCACTCTCTTACTTATTCAACATGGAAAAGCATACAAAGATAAATCAAATTAAAATTGTGTTAGAAAGATTTACACAGGGACCAGAGGGAATGATTTACATGGAGTCAGGGAAATTGAGTCAAGAACAGGTTGTTGTGATTTATATAGGAATTCGGGAAAGAAATGAGGGATACCTTGCCGTTGAGTCATGAGGTTCAGCGTGGACTCTCTTACTTTCTAAATTCCTTCTCAGAAGAGTCTATGTATAGCTGAATCCACTCCTAGTCCCAAGACTTGATCAATGGTTTATGTTAAAGGGATTAAGTGCAGGAATCTTGGTGTGTTGATTTAACATAGGATTTTGTGTTTTGTATAACTTCAGAATGGCAGCAATATAATGTGGAATAATAAGAAGTTAAAATTCACTAACACTCTTAAGGTAAATCACGATATTAAATTATAAAATTTTCTAACAAAGCTTAATAACATGACACTTAGTTAAAGACTTAACAAGGTTCTCAAATTGCACACACACAGATATAGGTATAGACATAAAGACATATAAAGGTATACTTGTTAAAAAGTTTCCCTTGATTTCAGTGAAATACTCACACTGAATGCCTTTGCATTTCTCAACGGGCAAGGGTTGAGCCTCAAGGACTGGGGGTTTCAGCCTAGGTCCGTGCCCGTCTTTGGTGATGGTCCTCCGAACTTACCATGAACTTAAGAGTTCATGAGCTCTGGGAGGCGTCCCACTCCAAGGGAGACGTTGGTCGCAGCCCGCTGCAGTCCAGGAGGGCTCAAAGGGCCTCACTTAGAATCGCTGTTCATAGCATCAGGAGATGATTGACTTCAGGCATCAGTGAACTTCCATCCTGGCCACGACCCAGACAAGTAATTTCCCAGGTCTTCACTGACACTGGTACCAGTCCTTCCAGGACTGGCAGGGGATGATTAGTTAGTCCTGTTCTCGTTCCTCACCCTGGTCAGGCAACCACATTCCTGGTACAACCAGTGCCATTCCCCACACCAGCAACACAAGAGGGCTTGGTACGGCCAAGGGGCTCTCATCCGCCAAATTCTTTGCACAAAGGCCAAGGCTTGCCAGACAACTGAATTCCTCAGGTCGTAGAGTGGCACAGGAGCAAAGGGGTGGGGTGGGGAAATGCACCACCACATTGTCTCACTATATAAAGTGACTTTTTGAATGTGTGGGAATTGCCAAGTATTTTGCACGTGCTACTCAAAATAAAAAAGGCTTGAGAAATACACAACACTTCTAAAATGCTGTATCAGATCATGGACCATGGCTAAGCATGTCACTACTTTATTTTTGTGTGTAAATCATGAACACATTTTTCTTCTTAGATGTGAAATGAATGCCTTATGCAAGTTTTCTTTATACTTGTTTTACATGATTTTCTCTATGTATTTAAGTTCATAGGAAAAAAACCCGAAAAATTGCAGGTAAGCAACATGTGCTCAACAACTAAAAATACTGTGGGTATTTCAAATTAGAAGCAAGGATTTAAGGAAGTACCACAAATATTCTACATTACTCCCTCTCAGTCACATTTTTCTGTAAACTTCGACTGTTTCTTTTTATTATTATGGCAATAAGTCTGTGCAATGCTTGGTTTATTTAGCTCCCGGCACCTTCTGTCTGTTATTGCTAGCAAACACACACTAAGAATTACCACAGAAAATTCAAATATTTGTCAAAAATCCAAACTGTTCTGTTAGTCTGACAGAACACTAATCCAAACCTGCATGTATGAAAAATCAGTTTGCTAGATGGCAGATTTGCCCTCAGTTGTCTTTGTTTACAGTCTTTTATGAATTGAAAAGATATTTTTGGGAGGCTACGAAGCTCTTGTGGAATGCGGCACCACTAATTATCTCTCACGTCGCAGAGACCTTGCACCACAGTTTTAGTGTACAAGAGCGCACTTCGCTGTGATGCTTGTACGATGTTCTCTCGTGCAGATTGACCTTATGGTATGGCACTGTCCTCCCCTCTGTTTTTTGAATATATTAGCCACATTCAGTTGAGTTTGACAGAAGGGAGCTACCTTAAACTTTAATTAAATGTTTAAACATTGCACATACATTCTATTTAGATCTACCACAGAGGCTGGGGAAACCCATCCTTAGAGCTTTTCAAGATTTTCTGTGGCTACACAAAGTCACGGCTGACCTGACCTGGTACTGGAAATAGCCTTGCACTTATCTGACAAATCACACAGCGAAGAATAACATGTATATCATCAAACAAAGAGAAAAAAAACCCACAAAAGATAATTTCTGGCAGTCAAGTCAACCATCACTTGTTCCTCCCCTATGTGTATATATATGTATATGTATTTATATATATTTTTCCAAGCAAAATGAATTAGTCACACTTCTGCAAGCATAGACTCTGACCTTGACTTTAATAATCCTGAGAGTGGTAAGACAGAGAAGTATTGCAAATACCTATAGCAAAGTTTTATCCTTAGCAGATTAATAATAATTATTTAAAAATTGATTACTAATGTGTTCTACAGAAGGGGTGCCTCTATATCCTCAGTGGATGCATATCAGTGGGCTAAAATATGCAACACACCCTTTTCGTAAAACTCCTTTTTCAACAAGTCTCCACCACTCCTCACATGCTTCTGTCTCTTATTCCCTTAACAGTTATACCTATCATGACACAAACTCCCACCATGCCAACGTCCTCAGGCAAGTATGCATTTTCCATGTTTTCTATCTATGTGGTACTTTTGGGCTGCACTAGTTAATATCAGAGCTGAGGGGTCTGAAGGTGCCTGGTGGCAGTTGGGACAGGTAGGAGCATTGTGAACCACATGCCACAGAGCAGGGCATTGGTCTGGCAGTCATCCCCTTGGGGCTATCACGCATGTGGCATGAAAAACTTGAGAGAGCAGAGATAGAAGGTGGGTTGCACCGAATCCTAAAAGATGAATATATCTAGGAAAAACAGACCTAATCTGAATTTCTTTCTCACTTACAATGTCAAAATCAGTCAGTCATTAACGGCAGCAATTTACAACGAGAATCAATGAATCAAACCTTAATACAAACATGACATCAAAGAATAATAGAATAGTTTCTGTTAGAGGGGAACATTTAAGGTCATCTAGTCCAACAACCCTGCAATGAGCAGGGATATTTTTGAATAGAAGGTGACTAAGAGCCCTGACAAATCTGACCTGTAAAGTTTTGAGAGATGAGATATTTACAAAATGTATGGGCAACCAAGTACGTTACATGTGTTTAACAGAAGACAGGGCTGGGGCCAAACTTTCTGACAGCTTATCCGGCCACCTCTCTTGGCGGTACCCGTTAGTGGCTCCCTGGGTGGGGGGCCTTGGTCTTCTCCATGGCAGGGCAGAACCAGGGAAACACACAGCCTAACTGAGCAGAGGGCGGCAGCGCTGGTGGCCTGAAACTCGTAGAGCGTTGCCAATGCCCCGCGAGAGAAGGTGCCTGTCTGCTAGCGGGTTTTCCCATGTTTTCCCTGTT